>NW_020825301.1:0-66085 GCF_003286085.1 Drosophila persimilis | reverse complement strand
CGCGACTCAACCCGTAGAGGATATCAAGTGCCGGCAAACGGTTCAGAGAAAATACGGATACGGAAAATATATATCCCTAAAAATACATATCTACAGAAATTTTGTGAAGCCAAAAGGTTAATTTTGATTAATTTCATGACAAATGATAGTCGCCGGCAACCTGCTTCAAAACGCTTTCAAAAGGACCTCCTGCCTTGACTCTGGTGTCATTAACCCCCGGCCTGCCGTGGAAATTCGTCTTTGTTAGCCCACCCACACCCGAAACAAACACCAACAGAAACAAGAAATTAGATACTTTTTCGGCAACAAACACCATTTCCACTGCCATTTTCTTTTGGTGGAGGAACTCGGATTCCGCAGGATGCCGCAGCAGGCGCATCTGAAACACATCCACGGACATGGCCGATTGCCCAGAGTCATAGCCACAGATAGCAGCAGGTAAATACACACAGCTTCCTGTTTCTAGATTATACTTTATATCAAGGAAATTGAACTTATATTCAAATACACGTACCAGGGGGCCAAAAAGTGCGAGGGTAGAGAAATAATAGGGTATGGGATTCAAGGAAAAGAAGAAAAGCTCTTTGTTTGCTTGGGGATGATTGGTTTTTAATATCTATAAAATCTCACGAAGGATTTGAAGCAAAGAAGTGTATACTCAACTCTGTTTGTATGGATTTTCAATGTATCTTACTCTGTTATATACAATTTTCTATAGTAAATAGATGCGGATTTGATACTGTTATCTCGCAAAGTTCTCTGTATTCTTTTTTACTAGAAAAATCCTATCATCCTATCATTTATGTACCAAATATTTTCTATAGAAAAAGGATTGTTAGGAAGCACCCTGTGCAATCTATAAATCTTTCTTAGTTTCATAATATTTTGATATATCTCCCTTTCTCTCAACTCCTTATATAGCTTTGTATCCAAAAATACTTCCTAGAACGACTCAAAAGACCTCGCACAATGCAATGGGAAGCCAAGCTAATGGAGATATCTAAATGAAATCACAATACAAACCATAATCAAGTTCTATAAAGATTGTAATCTCGTGGCGAGTCAAGTTAAAGGCAGTAATACTACCCCCAATTAAATGACAATGGAGAACGGGAATCGTAGTAGTACATTTCCAACTTCAATTCAAATTTCAATTCAGTTCCACACGCACACGCGGCGAGATTCATACAATATCATAGAGAGAAGGGAGGCCTACTACTCGTGCGAGTATGCCTAAAATATATAGTCAACAAATGATTAGAACGTCTGGTCTGTAGCGGTGGTCTGTCTGGGATATTATCTATGATATGATACGATGACTAATTGAAAAGGCTGAAGAACCTCGTGTATTCTGTGAGATATGGGGTATCTATTCTCTGAGATGGGGTTGCTTACTTTCTATTTTGTTTGCCGAGGTTGTGGCTGGGAATTGTTCCTGTCTGTCTGCCGTTTCGTCTGACTGGGTCAACAACATGTCAAGTGCATGTGGGAGATATATCGTAGCGAATGATGCCTCCCCGGGCCAGTCTTTGTGTTATTTTTTTTTGTTTGTTCGGGTGTTGTTGTGATAAGCGACGTTGGTGGATGGGGAACGGGGGAAACGTTCGATAAGCAAACATTATACATACAACAAGCAACAGAAAAGAGAGGAACATATAGAGGGTTACAAAAGGAGAGAAACAGATTCTGAGCAGGGAAAACCCAACTCTCTTAAGCTCAAAGTTCTGCTCTTTTAGCCTGGTTTCTCTGTTTTCTTGCCTCATTCTCGCTTCATTGGGGGACATTGATCCCATTTCCCCACTAGCAACCCCCACTTTTTGTTATATTTATGTGTCACTTCCGCATGCAGCGGAAGTCTCGAGCGGCACGCGGCATATTGCGCCCGCGGTAGCACTTCACACCTGCACTCCCACGAACCTGCATCAACCCCAGTCTCAACCTACTCTAACATCTTCGTGGACATAGTAGAAACAATTTTCTTTGTATATTTGCAAATTTCTTTCACAAACATTCACACTCATTCATATTTGCCTGCTAAAAGTTGAAACTTTGCTGCTCCCACTCCTGCTTTTGCCACACAAAATGTCTGGCCTGGCCCTGAAAGACAATAAAAATGGAATCGGATGGCCAGAATGACATCAGCCCCAGCCAGCAGCAGCAAGCCGACATTTTCACACGACTGCCCCGCTGTCTTGGAGCACAATTCGGATGGAACCTAGTGGGAATGACAGTGAAAGGATAGGAGTGACAGTGGGAGCAGTGATATGGTACCGAAGGGCGTCCAGTCCAGTCTGCCCTAAGGAATTCCATACACAACTCCCAGTGACCTTGATTTGTTGTAGAGGCATTTTTGTAAGGTCTAAGATGAGCTCATGGTAGGTCAGAGCAGTCATAAGAACGAGGGGGAACGTTGTGAGTTGCTGCGGCGACCGCAACTCTACATTTATACCCGATACTTAGTCAGTATGGCTCTCCTCCGGAAAAGAGTGCGTGCGAGAGAGACAGAAAATCAGTCTTAGCGTGTCGTACGCAGCAGCGACTGAAAATTTATTTCTTACTTTTGATTATAATAATAATCGGATCTGATCCAGTTTCGGCAATCTGATGATATGGTAATTTTCTATGATTGTGCGTTTTAATTTTGTCGTATCTTCAATATTGTTGCCAAGATTTTCGTCCTTTTCGGGGGTGAAAGGGGGTGGGGCGAAATTTTAAAATATACGTGTAATAGTGGCATATTACCGAAGTTTGTATACAAAATATCGTTGCTCTAGCTCTTATAGTCTTTGAGGACTAGGCGCTCATAGGGACGGACGGACGGACAGACAGACATGGCTCAATCGACTCGGCTATTGATGCTGATCAAGAATATATATATATATACTTTAGGGGTCGGAAACGATTCCTTCTGGACATTTCACACATCCATTTGTATAAAAAGGAAGTAAGATGAAATGGCTTTAAGGAATGATTAGGGGCTAAGTCGTGGCCTAAAATGAAAAGTTTAATGTTTGAACAGGCATTTATTATAGAATATTTAAGGATTATATAACTTCAAGAAAATTTCTTTTCAAATTGAGGATTTAATTCAATTAAAATGAATTATCTCATCAGATGTCAGAAATAATAGTCTTTTACAATTGATCCAGATCCTGAAATCCAAAAATAATCCAAGACCTATTTCTTCAATTTCACAAAGCCCCACCCCACTTATCATAAACCATCATAAACCTAACCAACGAAAAGAACAAACAAACAAGCGATATTCAAACCAACTAGAGGCAATAGACCAACTATAACTATACAGAGCTATCATCATATCATGGTTAATACATATTTAAAATCGCATTAGAGTGGTCATAAAAATCTGAGCGGAAAGGTGTCAGAGAAAATTCCCCCGACCATAAACCGATCAGGTAAATAATCCCCAACCATACGCCATGGGCCAGGCCAGATATATACCAGCAATATATTATATGTACGAGTATGGCAAAGAATCGAGACGGTAAACGTAAAGGTATGGCGATAAGGTTTGCAATTATAAAGAGAACCGAGAGCTTATCGAGTGGCCACTCGAGTGGTTAAAGTGACGCGCTGACTGCCAGCGATCGTTGATAAGGATCGAGGTTTATTCGACAAGAGTTACGTTTATTAAACAATTTAGTTGTCAGGGTGAGTCGAGTGGGCTCTAGATAAGGTCCAGACCCTGACAAAATAAGACCAAATCTTGTTTATGACACAATTTCCATGACGCGACTCCTGAGAATGATTAATTCGGCCATTCAAGTGCAACCAAAATCTAAAGATTAGTTAGACATTTTGATTTTCCATAGACGTTGACGTTTGTGGGGAAGATCGCAGCTGGAAAGAATATCTTTATCGGGCTGATCTTTATGCTACCTGGCCTTGTCAATGGAGCTCGACCGACGCGCAAACTCCATTAACCTCCATTCTGGATTCATTCAAATTTTGTCAATGCGCTAATTGTTGTTAATTATCTAGGGGACCAAGAAAATAGATTTATTAACAATGAAATATGATTCGACGCACCTCGTTTCCCCAGAATTCGCTACAAGATCATAACAGAGAGACAAACAAACAATATAATTAAAAATGAATAATCAATCGCTTCTGACGTATTTTGAGGACCCTGAATCTGTTACAAATCCATTTAAAAATCCCCTTTAGTTAGAGAGAAGTCTCTTTCTCGGCCAAGCTCTCTCTCTCCCTCTTAGCTCTCCGATCTTGTGCTTAAAACTCGTACCGTTTGGCTCTTACGGTTCTAACCGGTTGCGGTCGCCCTTGCAGTCGCAGTTGTCGGTGTTACCACATCCACTACAGATCCACTACCAAACGCAACAACAAAAGCATTAGCGTCCCACAAATTGAATTAAATAATTTCTAGTTTCCAAACACGCAAAACTTTGCGATACCCCTCCCCTGGGATATCATTATTATTGTTTTTTTCTATAATGTTTTCAGTTTTGTTTTGATTTCAGTAGCCGGAACAGCTGTTGAACAATGCAGAGCAACACTTTTTGGCCATTGTATAAATTTGAATAATTAATTACAGTGCTTAGAGAGGCGGGAGCGGGTCTTTCAAGCCAACATTTTGCGGCCAAAAACGATTTAAAAATGCGACCCAGTGCCCTGGGGAGGCAGGATAGGGCTTAATGGAAAAAGGTTGATTCGCCTTTTTAAGGACAATTTGTAGAAAAAATAAAAATTAAAATTAAAAAATGTTGTTAAAAAGCTCTTAAAAGAAATTATTATTAAATAGAATAATATATTTGCTTTTTACGACATTTTAATTGAATTGAAACCATTAAAGAATATTTTAACTTTTTATTAATTGTATAGCTGCAAACATACACACTCCATATTTGATTATAAATGAATTATACCATTTTTATTCATAAAAAAAACTATGAAAAAGAATAAGTAAATAAATAACCGGCCTTATTTTATCGACAAACGAAATTTGTTCAGTTCGATTATAAATTATGAAGAATTATTCGTCTAAAACCAAAGATTGTGGGTAAAACTACAATAAATAAAAGCAAAGACCCAAGATCTACATTGAGCAGCAAAAAATAATAAGCCATGAAGCCTATAATAGAAACTATAGTAAATCACTTAAAGTTGTTTGACTGGAAATATTACAAATAATCTTTTTATGTGTGGTTTTTATACGACACCCACTGCTCTGCATTTAATTTCAATTCAAGGGCTCCAACATTTTTCGAGATTTGATTTGACTATTTTCGTCACCAAGAAAAGCACACAAACAAAGCAGAAAATAAACAAGAAAAATTCCCCCTCATACATATATGCAAAATACATAGATATAGATATGTATACACATTTGTGGATAATAAAAATGTTTATGGTTTGTTCATTAGTCAACAAAACAAAAGGCTGGACAAAGCTCTCGAAATGAGACAGAATTTATCAGAGATCCGCCGAATTTCTGTTGACGTTGATTTGCCTTAATAATAGTTAAGTACATGCCGAAAACATGATGGTATAATTAATATACGACTGTGTATCTGTGTGGGGACCACTTGTCACCAGTTTCGTCAATCGACTGGTGCTATCAGTGTGGCATAAAACAACAACTAATCTTTTAATATACCCCATTAATATGCACTTTTGGTTGGGTAAACCGTTTTTCAAAGCACAGCCCCTTGATTGGAACGCGATAGTGGTACGTGTATGAACAATAAATCCAATTTGAATCGACAAAAACTATTGATAAAGATGAGTGCAGATCGGAAAATTGGCGTTTAAAAACACATTTTGTAAGGAACTGTATTACGCATATCGCTCTTTCGATCGCACTTGTCCAGCAGGTCCGCACTTCGGCACCGGCTTACACTATCTCGCACCCGTTCGCACTCCCTACTGCTATCACTCGTGCTTGTGCTTGTTCCCGGGCTCGTGCTCCATCGGCCCCACTCTGCTGTCAACGTCGCTGTTGGCGTTCGTCAATGGCTGTTCAAGGTGTATTAAGATAAGGTGAGGCTTTTGAAAAGACCGCTCTCTCCATAGTCGTAGTCATAAAAGAGCCAAAGGAGAGCATTTCCGACTCCATCTGTCACACTGGGAAATCGCCTTCATGTTTGTTATTTTGTAGATCTCAGGCACATAAAGATTTTCGGTTTCCAAACAATACATATAATACTCAAATTAATCAGACTAATAAATAGTACTATTGTCTACCTAAATACCGAAAAGAATTCCTCAATATAGAATATGCAAAGGACAGGAATGCAGCACCTTTCATGTATAGACCTTGGCAGCAGATATCAGCAGCAGCGCGCAGCAGCGACTGCGATCGCAGCAGAGGGTTAAGCGGGCACAGTTGTTCAGTTTAAAGATCGGCAAAGTTAGTTAGTCTGCATTCGCCTGGACTCGTAGTCGGGTCGGGGGCTTCGCAACCGAAACATAATATACCTACAATAAATCCATAAAAACTTTATAAGATTAAAATCAACGGAACAACAAAACAAATTTCTTGCCGTTTATTGTGCTACACTACACGTTTATTGTTTCCCAATATTCCGGCTATCGCAGAATTTGCTTTGGCCCCCACGCTCTCTATTGATAATCGCGGCGTGTGTGGTGTGTGAAATAAAAGAGAAATTCAACAAATCGTAGAGCGTCCGTTGGTTCCGATCGCAGCAGTGTGTGCTCCAGAAGGCTTTCCGATAAGACCCCAACTGCCGCGACAAGTAATGGCCAAGAATAATGAATACATCGAATTGTAAGTAATTGCAGTAATCCCTTGGGGAGGGGAGAGTGTTTACTGTGCAGAGGTAGTGATTCATGGAAAAGTGTTCATTGGAAGGTTGGTTCTGCAGAGAGACAAGAGTGTCGTGTCCAACAGAGATCTCCATCCCGGCTTATCGCATAAGCAGTAAGTCGGCTGTGAAACTGTTTTTCATTGTGCGTTTATCTTCACTTCCTTCATACAAGGGCAAGTGAATAAGACGAAGGAGGGGAGGCTTTTACGAAGCTTTGAGTACCCTACTCAACTCCAAAAAGATATTGTTTGCCATGACACATAAGAAATACATATTCTTAAAGGATATAGTATTACTATATTATTCAAATTTCTCGATATTTCCTAAAGACGTTTAGGAGTGACATTTCCAAGTTTGGTTCAATTGTCCCAAAAAATACCCGAGTGTTCTTACGTCAATGTCTTCAGAGATATCTTTCAGTTCCAAGTAAATAATTTTCTAACAAATCGCTCATATTCAAACCTATGATATACATAAGTGGTCTTAGTGGTGCCAATTAATTTGCACTAATATAATATTCGTAAATTATACCCAGCCTCAGCGAAACTAGAAGACGTATGGCTTCTTATGATAAAAAAAAAACGTATGTGATCTATAGAGTCTCTAGACACCTTCATACCTCTGATAAAGTAAAAAAAAATGAAGATCACAAATATATTATAGGAAACACCAACTTTCCGAGTACTTCTCCGATAGTATCAGACACCAGATAACCCGTATAATCTGTTAGTACCGCGTTTTCAGCCTTTCTTTGCTTTAACACCAACACCAACGACCGTTTAATTAAACAATGCCAAGTGCAAATTGTCTAGGAATTCGTTTTTGTGTTGACACAATATATGCCAGCCATAAAGTTTATATTGGAACCCAAATTACGTTGCTTTTTCTGAGTCATTGCTGATAAAGATATCACATTCAATGCAGGGACAGGTGGCTTACCAAATGGTAAGCCCTGGATAGACCCAGTTTTTACCGACAAATGGCAGACGGCTTGGAGTGTTGCACCGTCTGTCTGTGACTCCTCTCGGTTAATTCTATATAATATACAGATTAAAAAAGACTGGCTGATAAGACAAAACAAGATGATAGGCTATATAGAAATAAACCTTTATGCAATGCAAATTTTTCCATCACTTGTTTCTAATCTTTAAAAAAAACCAAAATCAGCACAAATTAGACTTATTCACGACTGTGAAATGTGGTTTTTTGAGTGGTGCGTTAATAAAACGTGACCAATTCTATTTTATCAACCTCTGAGCTCTTAAGCTCTCCAAAAGTCCTACTCGAAGCCACAAAGCTTCTCCATCAATGTAATATGTTTAGCTCTCAGATAAAATATTATTTTGGAGACACTAAGACCCTAGATAACGGGCCCAAAATTCACATGAATTCCGGTTGACCAATCGACATTGAAATTAATTATATATAGAGAGAATCCCAAAAAAGAAGTATTATATTTATAGCAAATTTGCTGCTGCACATTAATGTGTCTACCCAAACCTGGCAACAATGTAATCGCTTCCTAAACGTCATTATAATGATCGTAAACACACCCACCATTAGATCATTTATGGAAGATGACACCTGGAACACGTCGCACAGATTAAATTGCAGTTCCATTACGAAAAGCAAAGACCAACAAAAATACGAGTACGAGTACGTCCAAGTGCAAAGAGAGAACAACAACAACAATAAATGCTAATTAATTCATTTGTAAAATCTGCTGCTGGCGAAACACTCGTAAATATCCATATTCAAATGGCAATTAAAGAACTGAAGCACGTGTATTTATCAAAGTTATACAATGAAGCAGCAGACTCCCATTGCCACCCATTGAGCGAAATGCCGCCGCAAAAGTAAAAGAAAAATCCACTTGCAGTAAAAGCGAAATGTGCCAATGGCTCATAAAATATTATTCATCTGTGTAAATTGTGAAATGGATACGATACGAGAAATTGAAATGCAACGGCAGACCGACCAACCGTCAGGCAGAGTGATTCTAAAAAATTGTTTGCCCATCGAATCGGTAGGGGGTGGCACTCGCTGTGACAAGTGATTCGGAAAAGTGCTGTGACAATGACTATGTGGCAATGACACCACACGATGTCACTTGTTTTGTTTTGCTTGTACTCTTCAATCGGGTATTACGAGAGTTTTTTTTAGTATCAGGAGAATGTTGAGAGTGAAGTGTGAAGGAATCGAAGAATTTGATGCAACATATAACATTAATTAATGTAGAGTTCTGTCTACATGGACATGGCTCTGAAATTCAAAACACAAATCAACAGCCAATAACCACCAAAAAAAGACACCCCCACTTGGGTAGGGTATCCACTCATCATCCAAGCTAACCACCTTTACGTACTACCTTAATGTATGTCGATTTTGTCTATTGCCGATCAGTTCTCTGTACCACCACAATGTACATATGTACGTCCACTCGTCTAAGTCTCGATTTATAAAACGCATTTCAATCAGGCGCTTGACAAGCAACTATTTGCCTATGCAACTCAGATCGAGCTGTTATTTTCTAGGCCTGCTTTAGTGGCTTTAGAGGCGGTAACAGGGCCACTAATTAACAGAACTTTTGCCTGATAGAGACTCGTGCCATAATTAAGAATTATTTGCATTGTTCTTTATGACATTCAGACACTTTTGCTCACCCTTTTCAATCAGATAAAAATATATATTTTATGCCTTTTCTCTTTGCAGACCCTGGACCATGACTCCTCGAGTGGTGACGATGAGGCCGCCCAAGGACCCGCGTACTGGAGGCGAGGACTTACGCAACAATTTACAGAGAACGATTTCGAGGGTAAGTTTTTTACATACGTATATTTTGTAATTGCCAAAAACCTGACTCTCCCGACACGGCCCATGGGCAACGTTTTGGTATAAACCCATACCAAAAACCAATGGCTGACTAGTAAAACCAGCCACAAGTCACACTATTGACGTAAATCAAGATATTTTGGAACAAGAAATTTGCGTCGTGTTAATTGCAAGTTGACATTTTCGAGCACCAAGCCTAGAGTAAAGTGGATATGGGCTACAAGATCAGATCTCTAGCCTGGGAAGTCTGAAATATGGTGGATAGAACCGGAACGGGAGCTTGGATTCTATAGACCATGGAGGTTGTTTAATAGGAAGTTTTATTCCGTTGATGTACTAATTATGGAAGATAAATAGATAATTTACTGATTATAAATGTAAAGATGGATATCTCATAAGTCAATCTTTCTTTTTTTTTAAATCAATATAAAGAGTATACTGTAAATAACAGGATTTTCATTTATTTTTTTTCTTTGGAGTATATAAAGATATTCAAACTAGTTATGGCAATCACCACTGTAGTCTGTCTCAAATTGCATTGAAAAAAACTGCATTAAACAAGAAAAATGTTCAGTGTCTCTCTATAAAACGCCCACAAGTATACGTGTACGAGTTGCCATATATGTAGGACCGAAACTGGGGGGTAGCGTGACTCGAAGATAACTGGAAAAAGAATTAAGCTACTCGTATGCGATGTGCTTTGTATAATTAATTTAAATTTATGAAAACTACAAAGGCAAGTACCAGAGATGATATCACAATTAGTAAACTGAGCAATGACTATGGGCTAAGCTAATAAATTGCTTTAAAAGCCGAGGACAAAATCAAGGGAAATAGGTAATAAACATAAATTATTTGTCGTCTTTCTTGGGTTTTGGGTTCTGTCGATGAATCAACGATTCGTATGCGCAACTCTCATTGAATAACACATGCCAGGACATGCCAGATATTATGTATAGTAAATCTCTGTTCTTATCAGTAGATTAAACCCAAAAGTGAACTTTAAGCTTTGATTCTAATTGAAAGCGATGCGAGTATAAAAATACGTTTCACAAAATGGAAACAAACGAAAAAGGAAAATCGAAAATCGACAAAAAAAGACACTTTAAGCTAACAGAATTACGAAATTCAATTGTAATTAATAATAACAATTTGGAAAACTCACCTTTCTCCTCTCTGCTCCCTCTCTACCGCAGGACATCGCGCCACACACCGTCTATGTGGGTGTTCATGTGCCAGGAGGCAGACGCCATTCCCAGCGCCGACGCAAGCACCATCACAGCGGTCCTGGAGGGGCAGGTGGAGCTGGAGGGGCGGCGGTTCCGTCGGTGGCTCCGGCAGCATTGGAGGTGCTGGTGGCCTCTCCAGCAAGGACAGCGGCAGTGAAAAGCAACAGGAAGTGGAGCGTCCAGGTAGTGTTCCAGAATTTGCTTCATTACAGCCTCGGGTGTATCCTGTGGCCATGTGGCGGGGGTGGGGGGTATTGTGTCCATGAACGTGCCCGTATCCATGTGTGTGCATTGTGTGAATGGCAAATATAATTACGAAATGGAAGCTGAAGAATGATGGAGAGGAATGAATGGAATGACAACAAATGCGGCCAAATCAGCTTGCAAGCTCCGAGAATTGTTTGGAAATTACAGGAAACCCTAGCGAAGGGCGGAGGTTGGCACAATTATAGCCCTTCGCTGGGACATCTCATCACCGGGATAATGGAAATGACAGATGATTGGCTTAGGGATTGGGAGCGAGTGGCGAGCAGCAGGGGAGTTGTCAGCGCAACTGTTGAACCGAATAGAGAAAAAATGTTGGAGATGCAAACAATTAAGAGTTGCAACATGCCATGGCACTCAATTTAGAATTGGTAAAGGCTCTTCTAGACTAAATAACTAAACAGAACTGGGCGAAGCCTTCTCTTAAAGTTTCACAAATTTCAAAACGGTTTGACCTTATTCATATTCACACAAACTTTTCCTAAGTAAACCTCCACGTGTGCATTCCTGTTGCCAAAAACCTCACGCAATTCGAACATGCATGCATGAAGGACATGAACCACTTACCACAGCCGGAGACGGCACACACTAAACAGGACATATGGACATTGGTCAGTGGGGCAATGGCAATTCCCTTTACGGATCAGGGCAAAATTATTACGCCAATTAGTTGCTGCTTCTGTACACGCAGGCGGCAGACTTAAGTAAAGGATGATGTGGGCAGAAGCAGGGGGCAGGGGGGCGGGGCGAGTCCCATAAATGTTTATTGCGGTAATAAAGGTCCTCGCTAATCTTGTACGTTCTTTTTTCTCTCTGTGTGTGATGTCTCGTTGCTTGGCTACAAACAAAAACCGCAACAGTAACACCGCCCGCACAACGTGTACAATTCATACTCGGCGAGGATGTTGATGTCGATGGGACACATGTATCGCATCCTTTGTTCTCGGAAATGGGAATGCTGGTGAAGGAGGGCGACGAGATCGAGTGGAAGGAGACGGCGCGCTGGATCAAGTTCGAGGAGGATGTGGAGGAGGGCGGCAATCGGTGGTCCAAGCCCCACGTGGCCACGCTCTCCCTGCACTCGCTGTTCGAGCTGCGGCGCCTGCTGGTCAACGGCACCGTCATGCTCGACATGGAGGCACCCAATCTGGAGGTGATGGCCGACCTGGTCTGCGACCAGATGGTCAGTGCCGGCACCCTTCCCCCCGGCGTCAAGGACAAGGTCAAGGATGCCCTGCTGCGGTCGACACCGGCATCAGCACGAGTATGCAAGAAGGACACGGCTACCCATCATTCGGTCCCTGGCCGATATGCGCAACCATCTCTCATCGAAAGTGAGTATATAGGGGATAGGGAATAGGATTCCCATCCATTCACAGGAATGGAATCATTAGGTTACTCTAAGCTCATCTCGTTCGTTTGGTGTTACCACTGTGAATCATCATTCAATCAATCATCACCACAGTCACAAATCAACTCAGAAATCATCATGAGTCAGGTCCATGTCCATCTACTCGTATTAGTGTGTTCTAGAGCGCTACTAAAAGTTTTGCCATTCATCCGAACTAATACTAAAACAAATAAAAAACCATTAACTCGTATCGAACCACCCACCGGGTTGAAAGCAGACCTGGGCAAGAGCAATCCTCTGCACTCACTGCATGGCTCATCAGCAACTGGTCTGGATGGATGCCATACGCCCCTCATGACGACAGCCGTCTGTGTGTCGAGTAAGGATCAGCGTGGTTGTTATCTCGCTGTTCCCACAGGTATAGCCTTATAACTAGAACTAGCAAAACTCCCCCACCATCCACCACCACCCCACTCAATCACTCTCTCTCTCTCTTTGTCGATCTCAATCTCTGTCTCTCTGTATAGCTGAAAGCCAATAATATTTTTCAGTTGCCTTGCACTAAACTAAACAATCGAAATAAAAACCAGAACCAAGCTAAACTTAGGATGCAGTTACGATTGCAGTTATCTCTCTTCTCAAGAACATCTTACCTTTAGACAGCCAGTCACCTTAGAACTCATTTCAAGCATCATTCCATCAGTAAATCATTCATTTAGTTAAGTGGGTCACTAGGAGAACCAGTGTTGTCCAACGTTAACCAAAACAAGCTCTTGCTACTTCGTTCGTCTCCTGTCCAAATTTCAACCAATCCAATGAAAAGCTTGAAGCCACAACGCATCTGGGTGCCATTGGTGTCACCACCTGGTTCCATGCTGGGGCATCGCCTCAGCATCACCCGGGGCCATCCAGGGGCCAGGGCCAGGGCCAAGGTCAGCAAGGACAATCACAATCAATACCAAGTAATAGCCGATTCTATAGCCTATAAAAGGTTTTTACTGTACTCGTACCTACTACTCGTATCTCAAAAGCACGCTGTGTTTATCGATCATAATGTCTTGTCTCTGAAACTTTACTACTATTTACTATCCACTCCTTCTACTCCTTCAATCTTCAAACTTTGATCTTCACTTTACTTCCACTAGCAATCTGATACCCTACCAATTTTAAAGCTCTTTAAGCCCTTATTCTACTATGATGATTACTACCCAGTTTTGTGCTGTCGATCTACAACAATTTATTGAAATAAAAACCACACCATAACCGATTGGATCCTAAGATTCAAATCGATTCAGATTATATTTAATGATGATCCAAAGGCTCATTCGAGATACTTAGATATCCTAGAGAATTCTTCTACTGTAATACTCCTGTAAAACCAAACACAACCAAACAAAACCAAACCAAACATTTTCCAGTGGATGAACAGTCGGGGCAACGCTTTAGGGGCCACCACGCCTATATCTCTAACGGCAAGTGAACCGGGACCGCCTGGCCAGCAATGGCAATACGAGCTTAACCCCTGGCGGCGGGCATGGGGCGTTTTCCTGACAGTGCCCGGAAAGCCCAGCAACAGAACGCTCGGTAAAAAACTCAGAAGAAATTTAAAAAAAACCAACTCCAGAACGAACTGTTTATCGTTCCTGTTTGATTTTACGTGTCTGTTAACTGTCTTAAATGGTTTTGTGAAAATGGTTCTATAACAATTACTATATACTCCTCTATATCTAATATTCGTTTGGTAGTAAGAAAACGTTTCTATAAATCTAAAATCCTCCCCCTCAGCAGTCCCTAATTTGACAAAATTTGCATGAAGGTTTACTAGAAGAAGGAAATGGTTCTGTAGAAGATATACGTAATACTCGTACAACCCGATTATACATATTTACACCTGCACGCTTTATCACCTAACTAATATCTAATATATTTTTAATATGCATGCTATTAGCACCTACTTGTATCATTCTTTGAACTCAACTTGAATTGAACTTTCTTCCAGCACCTTTTATGCGAAAATATCTTCTGATCTTTAATCCAAAATATATCTTTTGCACTTCTTTTTTCGTATGTTTTATTGTTGTGCCCGTTTTTTAACGTGTTGTTGTTATTATTGTTGTAATACCTATCAACGCACGTACCCCCAACGAACACCCTGCACCCAAAAATCCAAAACCGATTCTTGCACCCGTGTGAACCGTGTAAACCGTGTAAAACCCCCCGACTAATGCAGAGAAAAAATCTAATTCTAAAAACTTGCGACCCACACAAAATCTTCCGGTGATCACAGAGGACATGGTAAAGAGTCCCAGCAGCCAGTTCGATGGCACGTCCCAGCAGCGGAACGGAGCTCAACGAGCAGCAGCACAAGGGAAACACACACTTTATGAGGAAGATCCCTCCCGGTGCAGAGGCCAGTAATATTTTGGTTGGCGAAGTGGACTTTCTGGAGCGGACACTCTCCTGCTTCATCCGCTTAAGCCAGGCAGCGCTCATGGGCGATCTGACAGAGGTGCCAGTGCCCACAAGGTATGGGGTATGGGCTAAGATCTTTTTAAACAGATTCTAAAAGTACACAATTCCTCCACTGCAGATTCATCTTTATTTTGCTTGGACCACCTGGTAGCCAGAGCAATTTCCATGAGATTGGACGTGCCATGGCCACCCTGATGTCGATGAGATCTTCCACGAGGTGGCCTATCGGGCACGAAAGCGAGAGCATCTGCTGGCCGGCGTTGACGAGTTCCTCGATGCGGTCACCGTTTTGCCTCCTGGGGAATGGGATCCCACTATTCGCATTGAGCCGCCGGCGGCCATACCCTCCCAGGATGTCCGCAAGCGACCACCAGAGCTGCCAAAGGAGGAGATCGACGAGGAGGAGGAAGAGGCGCGACTCAGGGAGGAGAATGGTCTCTCACGAACAGGTCGTATCTTTGGCGGTCTGATAAACGATGTGAAGCGAAAGATCCCGTGGTACTGGAGCGACTATCGCGATGCATTTTCCATGCAATGCGTGGCATCGTGGATCTTCCTGTACTTCGCCTGCCTCTCGCCAATCATCACGTTCGGAGGCCTCTTGGCGGAGGCCACCGGCAAGAATATGGCAGCGATGGAGAGTCTGGTGTCAGGGTTCGTCTGTGGCATGGGCTATGGCTTCTTTTCGGGTCAGCCGTTGACAATATTGGGTTCCACCGGTCCAGTACTGGTCTTTGAGTCAATCATCTATGAGTTCTGCATGAAAATGGACTGGGACTATATGACATTCCGGTTCTGGATCGGCATGTGGGTCGCCGGCATTTGTATCGTCCTGACCGCGATAGATGCCAGTGCTCTCGTCTGCTACATAACCCGCTTCACCGAGGAGAACTTTGCCACCCTGATTGCTTTCATTTTCATCTACAAGGCCATCGAGAACGTGGTTGTCATCGGGAAGAATTTCCCTGTGAATCAGGGCATATACGATTGTGTCTGCATACCGCCGCCAGGCAGCAATGCCAGTGTGTGGAGTATGCCAAATACAACTGGGATTATTGTGAGGTAAGGAAAAGAAAGCAACCTCACCTGAATCTCCGGAAATTTCCCGATCTATAACTTCTATCGCTTTTTCATTAGCCGAACAATGGAACTCTTGTTGGCGGCGACTGTGGTACTCCACCCACTGAGAATGTCTTCCTCATGTCGGTGGTTCTGTGCACCGGTACCTTCATCATCTCCACCATTCTGAGGACTTTAAGAACGCCCTGTTCTTCCCCTCGGCTGTGCGCCAGTACATCAGTGACTTTTCCGTGCTGATTGCCATTTTTTGCCATGAATTCTTCGACTATTCGTTGGGCGTGCCCACACAGAAGTTGGAGGTTCCTGCAGAACTGAAGCCCACGCTGGATTCGAGGGGTTGGCTCATTCCACCTTTCAGCGAACGAATCCCTGGTGGTCGCCGATCATTGCCGTGTTCCCCGCTCTACTGGGAACCATTCTGATCTTCATGGATCAGCAGATTACAGCTGTGATCGTCAATCGCAAGAGAACAAATTGAAGAAGGGCTGTGGCTACCATTTGGATCTGTTTGTTCTCTCAATTCTTATTGCCATTTGCAGTGTGATGGGTCTGCCATGGTAAGCCATTCTCCCTAAGAATGATGTTCTTTCCATGATCCTAATGATCCATTTTTATTGCCAGGTTTGTGGCTGCCACTGTTCTGAGCATCAATCATGTAAATTCCTTGAAACTTGAATCGGAGTGCTCGGCCCCTGGCGAGAAGCCACAGTTCCTGGGTGTTCGCGAGCAGCGTGTGACACACATCATGATCTTCCTAACGATCGGTGTTTCGGTGCTGCTGACACCGCTGCTCGGTCACATTCCCATGCCGGTTCTGTTCGGTGTGTTCCTTTATATGGGCGTGGCCTCGCTCAAGGGTCTGCAGTTCTTTGATCGCATACTGATCATGTTCATGCCAGCCAAATACCAGCCAGATTACATGTTCCTGCGACAGGTAAACTATCGGAAAGATCTTCTATGCTTTAAACGTTACTAAATGACTGATTTCCAATTTCCTCGGACAGGTTCCCATCAAGCGAGTTCATTTGTTCACCGTCATACAGCTGGCCTGTCTGATCATACTCTGGCTAATCAAATCCTTCTCGCAGACGTCAATTCTCTTCCCTCTCATGCTGGTGGTGATGATCGGCATACGCAAGGCCCTCGATCTGGTCTTTACGCGTCGAGAGCTTAAAATCCTCGACGATATTATGCCGGAGATGACGAAGCGAGCCGCCGCCGATGATCTGCATCAATTGGACGCTGAGGTGGGCTTTGTTCAGAAATTTTAACCCCTGTTTCTTCGGTGGTCGCGGCCAGCCCGACACCAAGGCTGGTCTTGAAGGTGGCGCTGGTAATGGCGTCGGCCTCGGCCTGATCACGTGCAACAGCTCAAATGCAAATGAAAAGGAGTTCGAGGCTCAGAGTAGTCTGCTCAAAAAGTAAACACCCGCACTCTGGCACTGGCACTGCGCACAGTCCACAGTCACATCTAGAAACTAGAAACAAGTGCACCCCGTTATCAGATCAGCCCCATTTCATTTGCGTTTGCGTTTGCAGAGCTGGCCAGTCCACAGTCCACCCGCACAAATCATCGATCATTGATGGCCGTTGGCCGATGACCGATGAACGATAACCGTTTCGATGGTGCCGATTCTAAAAACTAAATTATTCTTAGATATCATTCTTTTAAATTGCATTTTGTCGGTACGACTCTATCTACTTGTATATGCATAATACTCGTACTCTGTTCTATACGTTTTGTTTTTCTTTTATCCTGTCTTTAACAGTATTTTGTAAATGTTTATCCCCTGTTTAGCCCTATCAATTTTAATTTAATTTTAAATCTTGGCATGCAAGCTATTTTTACATTTTGTTTTTTTATATACTTGTACGATATTTTTTTGCCAATCGGAAATCGAGCGCAACTGTACCTACTGTAAATGCTAATCCCAAACAAACAAAAAATCAAAAAAGATTAATTATTTATGTTGTCGCTTTTCGTAATGCAAAACAAAAATTTGTTATCTATCCGAAACCTACTCTAAATACTACTCCTACTCTATATATATATATAATCATAAAGAATATTTATAATGTAAATGAAATTCTAGCCATAAGCCATTGTTAGTCATGCTGTGCGCAAACGTTTACACTGTACAACAAGTACCTAAATGTATTAAATGGAACCTGTTATGTTATTTTATAGTCATCATCGGATCAAAAGTTCCCAGTAACTAACCGAAAACCCCCACAAAAACTAGCCGGAGATAAAAAAAAACAAAACAAAACCACCCCACCACAAATATTTGTAGCGAAATTGATGTAAATTTTAGAAGTCAAAAAAACACAAAAAATAAACTGAAAATTTGGCATAAAAGAAAATTTTACACACCCATTGGCTCGAAGATCAAACACGGATACACCTCACCTGTACAACATTCACCAGCAGAATATTAGCCACAGAATATAGTACCGTACCACAGTTCCATTAGCAGAACATTCGCATTCTTCCAATGGAATGGTTCCGAAGGAATCCGTTCGCTTATGGGAATTTTCTGAAGCATCAATCGAAGAATGCACCCGAATGTGTTCTAGTGGAACCGTGGTAAAAGTTGGGACACAGACACACAATACACCTATCACCCTTTCTTCACTCTTTCTCTGCTACACTGTGCTATACTCGTTACTCTCTACCTATCCGTATCTCCTACTCTTCTGTGAGTTCGTTTTTGGACCCAAAACAATGGAAATATGCTAATTTTATATTAAAGGATAATCATCATCAGCATCAGCAACCGCCTGGGGCGGGTACCGGCACAGGACCCAACTATAATCCGAATAATGCGGGTCCCACCACCATACACATTCCTCTCTCTGGCAGCAAGCCGGCCAGTGGCAATGGATCGGGCATAAATATACCCCAAGAAGC
This sequence comes from Drosophila persimilis, assembly GCF_003286085.1. Classification (NCBI taxonomy): domain Eukaryota; kingdom Metazoa; phylum Arthropoda; class Insecta; order Diptera; family Drosophilidae; genus Drosophila; species Drosophila persimilis. The sequence goes on along the minus strand of NW_020825301.1, from coordinate 47,140 downwards.
GGTGAATCGAACCACAGTCTGGCAGCAGATCAACAAGGATGGGAATGGCATATCCGAGCAGCTCATCATACCAGTGACCGTCAAAGTTCGACAGATCAATGGAAATCAGTAAGTGTTCCAGTAGAGAGTCCTGTTCCTGGTGCCGCGCAAATCAGACACTCAAACACATACTCGTACAATCATGAGCTGCTTAAACTCCTAAGCTTGATTTTTTGTATATATGAATCTATCTTTCTGCTTCCCAATCTCCCATCTATCGACTATAATACTCGTATCATTCATGCTCGTCTATGCATTCCCCCACATGCCACCCTCTCTTCAGTGCCTCAACAAATGCCGCCCTCTCGCCGCGCCTATCGCCCATGCACGAGGCGGATGAGACCGAAGTCACCATCAATACGTCGAATCCAAGTCCACAGCAGCAGATCATCAACTGTAAGGAGGCGGCAGCCAAGCTTGAAGGATCCACGGTCACCAGCCAGAATCCGGCCAACATAACACCCGTCTAAGGTCTACCTACCGATCAGGATCAGATTTATACCGAACAAATGCACAAAACATACACTCAAACACACATCTACTCGTATTGTAGTACATACTTCTCATAGAAATACCAGTATCATAATCTCTAAAAAGAGTGGAAAGTCTTTCTCTGTACTTTCTATTCAATATATAGTAGTAGTTTTTTCACCACAAACATTTTGGTAACGATTTTTAGCTGTGCCAGGGGCAAAGAAAATCATTGGATTTTTGTGCTCAGGTACAAGCTATAGAAGTATTATTTATAAATATGATAAATATAGTAACCCAAACCATTCCAAGTATACACATTTTTGAGGCGATTTTTTATAGAGACTATGGTCAATTCCAACAAAAACTGATCGAGAAGATCCCCGAGACTTCGGTTCCACCGAAGCACAACCATTTTCCTATATTTACTCTTCTTTTGGCTGGATTTATTCTGTGTTATGGGGGGTTGGGGTAGAGTTTGATAAGCTGTGATCTGATGTGAATTTTAGGGGGGAATTTTAGAAGAAAGCCACTCATTTAGCCTAGCCAAGACGGAGAAAACATTGTATTATTATTTATGCCTTAACCTAAGTTACAAAAAATCACTACACATCCCACACACATCCATGACTATACCTATATAAAATATAACTATAAATATTGAATAAAAATTAATGTGGAAAATACACCAATTACCACAAGAAGCGAAAACAGCGAAACCGAAACCGAAATAAAATCCGAAACCCAATTTTGTATCTTTCATTTGATTACTTTACTTGGTATGCATCGTTCGTTTTTCTTTCAGTGTAGTTGTGAGTGTTGCGTGTGGCACATAGTGTTCTATACTCTATCTCTGTATACATCCCATCTAGCACCAGATTCGAGCTCTGCCTGTCTTCCATTCAACCAAAACGAATCAAGCATCAATCAGCCATCAGCCATTTGTCAAGAATTATGTATGAAAAGGGAAACAGAGTTTGCGCAAATATACGTATCATTCATTGTAAATTATTCAAATAATTTCTTTTTAAAGAAATCCCTCAATACGAGCTAGCTATCTTCAATGATAAATACCTCAGCATGATACATACTTTTTATATCTTCACAAGCTCTGTTTAAAAAAAAAAACAAACTCATGGCCTCATATGCATTATGATTGATGTCTGTATATTTATTATTTATAATTACCCTTAAATCGTATGTATGTATATATAAAGATACGCCAGTCTAGGTATCCTTTGTACGATTACCAACAAGATCCTATTAACAATTGCATTTCATTCTTGCAGAACAGAAAATTTGATACGTCGAAGCAATTGTGGCGTGGATATCTTACACCAACAGAAACATCCGTTTGAGTCAATGATTTAATATGATTTTGATTAGTGTCTCATTGTGTATAAGTACAACAATTATTTGTGTGTCTAACTATAATCTGTCTGTCTATATCTTATGTGTATGTTCTACCAACCGTCCTGTGATGTGAATCTCTCAAGTGCGTTGGTTATTATTCTCAAAATTGCAACATATCAAGAGGCAAAACAGAAACAATTTAAACTGCATCTGATAAATCTATTTAAATCTATGCAATTGAAATAAATGTGTAAAATGAACTCTAGACAATATTCAATGGGTACAGAAATCTAATCGGCACTTACACTTCGGCCTTGGCTTCAACTCCAGGAAATGCTTTAATGGCATTGTATTACCACAGAGAAACGAATACAGTGGCTCTGGCCATCTAGCGATTAGGACTGAATATTCTAAACTAGGAAACAAGGAAGCCCCTTCAGAAGGTCCAGATTTTGTTGCTCCGTAATAATTAGCTTCAGTAAGTCCGCCTGAAAACAGGAGCCTGCTTGAATACGGTGCTACGGTGCAGCTACATTTTCAAGGCGCTTTCCCTGTCGTCCTCTTTCATTCACTCTATGCAATTTATTTTAAATTGAAATAAATGTCTAAAATCGAAGTTTTAGAGCATAAAGCGAGGTTAAAATAAAACATTTGAATTGCGCGCCCCTCTATGTCATTGTGCGACACTACGAAATCGTGTTATTGTCGCTTTGCAACACCGTCAGCTGTGTTGCTTGCTGTTTTGTCTAGCGCGTGTTTTTTACTTAGATTCCGTATTTATTAATTAAAAACTTAGTAAAATGTCTTTGATAACGCGTGTACTGCAGGGTAATCTGACGCGCAAAAATGCACTGCAGACGTTGACTCGGGTAAGAGGCCTTAACAGGGTAGAACTTATCCAGCCGAGTTTGCCGACTGTTATGTAATTTGATTGTTGTAGGAATTCGTTTTAATTAAGTTATTTTCCCCCAGTGCGGCTACAGCTCGCATGCCAAGTTTGCGGAGCACCGGCCCATCGAAAAGATCCGCAATATAGGAATCTCGGCACACATAGACAGCGGGAAGACGACGTTGACGGAGCGAATCCTCTTCTACACCGGGCGCATTGCGGAGATGCACGAGGTGCGAGGCAAGGACAATGTGGGCGCCACCATGGACAGCATGGAGCTGGAGCGACAGCGTGGGATCACCATCCAGTCGGCGGCCACCTACACCATGTGGAAGGACACGAATGTAAATATCATCGACACGCCCGGGCATGTGGACTTTACGGTGGAGGTGGAGCGTGCACTGCGTGTGCTTGATGGCGCTGTCCTCGTCCTCTGCGCCGTGGGGGGAGTTCAGAGTCAGACGCTGACAGTCAACAGACAAATGAAGCGCTACAATGTTCCTTGTTTGGCATTCATCAATAAGCTGGATCGCTTGGGATCGAATCCCTATCGCGTGCTCTCTCAAATGCGCTCCAAAATGAACCACAATGCTGCCTTTATCCAACTCCCAATTGGTGTAGAGAGCAACTGCAAGGGCCTGGTGGATTTGGTAAGAGAGCAAGCCATCTACTTTGAAGGAGAAAACGGAATGGACGTTAGGCTGGACGAGATCCCGCAGGATATGCGTGTGGAGAGCCAGGAGAGGCGACAGGAGCTCATTGAGCATCTGTCCAATGCGGATGAGACTTTTGGTGAATTCTTCCTCGAGGAGAAACCCTTTTCGGAGGCCGATCTCAGGGCTGCCCTAAGGAGGACCTGCATCAATCGAACATTTACGCCCGTTCTGGTAGGAACGGCTTTGAAAAACAAGGGCGTTCAACCTCTGCTCGATGCTGTCATCGATTACCTGCCCAATCCCGGAGAAGTGGAGAATCTGGGCTTCATCGAACGGGAGGGCAAGGATCCCGAGAAGATTGTCCTCAATCCAGCACGCGATGGCAAGGATCCATTTGTGGGTCTGGCCTTCAAGCTGGAGGCTGGACGCTTCGGTCAGTTGACGTACCTTCGCTGCTACCAGGGCGTTCTCCGCAAGGGCGACAATATCTTTAATGCCCGCACGAATAAGAAGGTGAGGATTGCCCGCCTCGTGCGTCTGCACTCCAGCCAAATGGAAGATGTCAATGAGGTCTACGCTGGGGATATTTTTGCCCTGTTTGGAGTGGACTGCGCCTCCGGTGATACCTTCACTACGAATCCCAAGAACAACCTTGCCATGGAGTCGATCTTTGTGCCGGAGCCCGTCGTTTCAATGGCCATCAAGCCAAACAACACCAAGGATCGGGATAACTTCTCCAAGGCCATTGCCAGATTCACCAAAGAGGATCCCACCTTCCACTTTTTCTTCGACAATGATGTAAAGGAAACGCTTGTATCGGGAATGGGGGAACTTCACCTGGAGATCTATGCCCAGCGAATGGAGCGGGAATACGGCTGTCCCGTGACGCTTGGCAAGCCAAAGGTGGCCTTCCGCGAGACCCTCGTCGGCCCCTGCGAATTCGATTACCTGCACAAGAAGCAATCTGGAGGATCGGGTCAGTATGCTCGCATCATTGGCGTGATGGAGCCCCTGCCGCCAAATCAGAACACGCTCCTGGAGTTCGTGGACGAGACGGTGGGCACCAATGTGCCCAAGCAGTTTGTCCCTGGCGTGGAGAAGGGCTACCGGGAGATGGCCGAACGAGGCATGCTCTCCGGACACAGATTGTCGGGCATTAAGTTCCGCCTGCAGGACGGTGGCCATCACATTGTGGATTCCAGTGAGCTGGCTTTCATGCTGGCCGCCCACGGAGCCATCAAGGAGGTCTTCCAGAATGGCAACTGGCAGATCCTCGAACCCATTATGATGGTCGAGGTGACGGCACCCGAGGAATTTCAGGGCGCCGTCATGGGTCATCTGAGCAAGCGTCATGGCATCATCACAGGAACCGAGGGAACGGAAGGATGGTTCACGGTCTACGCAGAGGTGCCTCTGAACGACATGTTCGGCTACGCGGGAGAATTGAGGTAAGTGGCAGAGCCTTGACCACTTAAGAGTACGAAAAAGCTTCTCTAATCTATTTCATTCCACAGATCTAGCACCCAAGGAAAAGGAGAGTTCACGATGGAGTACTCCCGATACTCTCCCTGCCTGCCTGATGTCCAGGACCAGATTGTGCGGCAATATCAGGAAACCCAAGGAGCTTCCCAACCTGACAAAAAGAAAAAGAAGAACTAACTCAGAGCTTAGCACTAGTAAAGTCATATTTTTAAGCAGCAAACACTACCATCTCCCCCAAATCGTCGTGTCATTAAGCCAGCTCTATCCTTAGTTAAATTTCGATTCAGTTTTTACTGTGATAATCACTCCATGTACAGTCCTTTTTGTATATTAAAGTTGACTACAAAATACAAACAAATTGGCACATTGTCGTTTTTCTCCGGATGGTTGATAGGATTAGAAACTAAACAAGATGGTTTTCAAACTATTTTCACACTCACAAGTGTTTGTGTGGTTATTATTCGAAATCGAGTCTCGGTGGGATCGGTTGATTCAATACAAAAAAATCTTTTAAAATTTCCACAGTATCATCGGTTAAGTCATTAAGAAATGGTTGCGAGAGAAAAAACAGAAAATTAGTGTTCGTATCCGTAGCAGGGACGACTTGGGTATTACGAGGGATCAGGGATCTATGAATATTTTGGAAGTGGAAAATTCAAGAGTTGAGAGCGCGCCATTCTGTTTTTGTTCCTATGAAAAAGTTTCCTATCACGAAGTGAACCACAAAACTAGTTCCGATACTTTTATTCAAAGATAAAATCTAGAAGAGATGTCATAGTTTAAGCTAAAAAAAAAGCTGAATATGCTTACTTACGTTTTACCATTGAATACCCTAGGGTATTATACATCTGATATCATTGTATCATCTGGGGCTCCAATGACGGCATACACTAGTCAGCTATCTCAACTTCGCAATCTGTGGAAAAGACATGATGAATTAAATTGCAGAGCAGCTTGGAAAGCACCATTTGTTACAGTACTTAAAGAAAATAGGGTATACAAATGTCCAAACATAGCTTAAACCGGTTGACCAACAACAATTACGCAGCATTCCGTGCATACTTACGTTTTTTGCTTTCAAACTCAACAATGGAACACAAAAATGAGCACGACACGCTCAAAGTCGCATGATGAAAATATACAAGGTATGGACAACAGACAAAAACAGACAGGGAAATTTTCAAAGGGGCTACGAACCTTACCTCGCCGTGTTTCGTCATCAAGGTATGTTAGGCAAATGGGGTGAATTTTACGTTGCATGCTCTGCATTTTCTGGGACGTTTTGCCTGTTGTACATACCCTATTTTTCCTCAGCTATTTCCCATGGGGGAAATTTTATAAACTTCCCGCCATGGTATGTTATGCAAAAGGGGTGCATTTATCATAGCATTCGTTGCATTTTCTGGGCCGTGTTGCCTGTTGTCTATACCTTCTTTTTCACAGAAATTTCCAAGCGGGCGGATTTTAATGAAACGGCCTTGCAGCCCAAAACAAACGCAAAAGAAACAAACACAAAAGGCACAAACACAATTCGGAAGTTTTACTCGACGGGTCGTCGCGCGGATGGTCGCAAGCAGAAAATGCAAACAGAGGCGAAATAAAGGAAAATATATAGTCGAGGAGGGTGGCAAATGCGATAATGCGACGAGACAACAATTATACGTGGACCGTGCAGCAAAACTATAACTTTTAATAGTTTTCCGGATCGACAAAGAGCAGCGGCAGCAACCACAACAAGATCTAGCTTGATTAAATTAACCCGGAAAATGCAATCAAGCCAAGGGGAAAGAGAAAGCAACGTAAATCTGCTGGACTATAGGGTATGCGATAAGCCAAAGATGTCATGGAAATGGAGCGATTTCTGCTAGGCCCTCTGCTTTTCCTGTCTAGTGAAAGGTGTGCGCAGGAAAATTGCTGACAATTCACAAAAACCAAAAATTTCGGGAGGGGAGCGTGCGGGCGGAGTGGAGCGGAGCGGAGGCGTTCATTTCGGGAAAATTCAATACAAAAACGCGGAAAGCAAAAGAAAAACAAAAACTGCAAAAATAACAACAACAAAATAAAGAGTGACAGACAGAGAGCAAAGAAATATCTGTCGAAAGCAAGAAAGGCAAAAGCAAAAGCAGCTGTGTTTCGTGTACCTGTGCACAGTCCATGTGTGTGCGTGCGTGTTCGCGTTCGTGTGCGAGAGCAGCAGAAGATCAGCAGAAGAGCACCGAAGAATCAACAACAAAAGAGTCGGCGAGAGGTTGTCTCCCCATCTCTGTCCCTCCTTCGAGGACTTCCTCTCTTTTCTTCCTTCGAGGATAGGATCCTCTGCCGACAGCATTATAATGCCTACAACAGCATCCCTACAAACCGAAACGACTACTTCCAGAGGCCGGCTTTTAAGCAACAAATATAAAAGCAACCAACACTAGTCAACATAAAATCACACCAAACAACTCCTCGACCACAAAAAAGGGAAAACATATCCGTCAAAACACACACAAAACAAACCAGGAATAAAATAACTATATCCTAAGTAAATTAGAAAGAAATCCAACTGAATTTTAAGTAAAATCAATTAAAAAATGGATTGGATAATCAATGATGAGATGGGCCTGACGGTCGGCCATGTGGTGGGCTGGGCCGCCGCCTCAGCGATGGTCATTGGCGGCGTTATACCGTATGTACCGCAGTACATAGAGATCAAGAAGACACAGGATGCGGAGGGCTTCTCATTGTACGTCTGCCTGGCCTTGCTGATAGCGAATTCGCTGAGAATACTATTTTGGTGAGTGAAAATCAAAGAAATCTCTATGGAGATCCTAAGTGCAGCACAGCATACACCCCATTTTTATCTGCTTAAGCTTTTCTCCAGTGCAACTAAACTCTCATCTTTTTGCACCTATGTATTCCAAAAGGTTGTATGACTAATCCGCCATATTCTTTAAGCACCCCATATCTGTGCCGTCTTATCTTGGGCGGGGGCAATACAAAACGCTTCGCTTATCGTCTGGAATGCTCTCATGGTTGTTCCATAACTGACATTTTATAGCCAGCCGAATCGAATGGCATAAGATATGGCGAATTATGATGTTAATTATTCGCTAATGGAACTTAAAATTCTACAGAATATCATTAAACATTCTCTAACACTGTAGTAGTAGACATTCAATCCGCTTACTTGGATGAAAGACACTTATGAAGAACTTAATCCAATGAGCCTTAGTGAGTGGTTTCTTTTTGTAAATAGAGCTTGCACTATCATCAGATAAAACCTTTATATTACATTTTCCGATCGGTTTTAGCTTCACCCCAACATCTTCTCGCAATGCACAAAATATTTAAAATTTCCTATAAAACCGCCAAACGGGAAATACCCCAACAATGCATATATTTATCTTCTTTAAGAGTTGATTCATCGCTCGGATACACAAAGGCAAGAAATATATAAATCAAAATTAATAACACAAATTGTTAATTCAATTTGAATGAGTGTGCAAAATAGCATTCCAAATGTCGCAATGCCCCACGACACGAACCAATGAACCAAAAGATGCCTGCCCCATTGAAACCAGTTGAAACCGCCTTTTAGGTGAAAGAATACGTACTTATTAAATTCTGATTGATTATGTTTTTAAAGACACTTCATTATGTAAATCGCACTCGATTTTACGTTTTTTAAGGCTATCAAGTGATTGCCTTTGACTGCGACTGCGACGGCGACCAGGGTCAACCAGTTTTGCTAAGCTGATTTCTGTTGCTGTTGCTGGTGCTGTTTATCTACCTCCCCCTTGGAAAACCGCATCAATTATTAGTAGTGGTAGTTGTCTAAGGCCTGCTCTGACTACTTCCTCACGTCACTCGCGGCTCAACAATCTATAAATTATTGAAAAGAAAAGTAAAAAATGTATTGTACAAAAGCAACTGGTGTCCCTCGTGGACGACGACGTCAATTTGTCTGGTGCCTGCCTCTTGTGGCAATCAATAAATTAATTATTTAGCTAGAAAACTGTTGCCCCCGGCAAGTACTTCAAATGAATCAGCTGTTCGGCATTCTGCAACGCACCAATGCCACCAAAGCCGCAGCGAATAATGTTGGTTGTAGTAGGTATTGTTACATATTTGTACCCTGTAATCGGGTGGGGGTATGATGTTCCTTACATGACACTGTAGGGAACGACGATTGTTTAGGCTCAACCTACCATCTTCTTGGAAATACCAAGATGATCTAGTACATATTACCCCAATTTTTACCAATGTTTCGCAGCCTATTTATCAGTTTAAATACCTGAAATGTTGTGTTATTCTTAATTATAGGGATATAGAGTATATATTTTGTAGATTACTATATGTAACTACTGTCTATCTATCTACCAAAAATCCTCTAGAAATGCGAAAAAGATAGTGCTCAGAACTCTTGGGTGTTTTCTTGCTTTTAAATTCCCTCCTCACAATTCCAAGTGCGGGGTATCCCATAGTTGGTATATAGCCTACAGTTGTAACGTTTTACTTGTTTTATATATAGAGCGAAACGTTTGTATATATATATATGTTTGTACGTTTATGTAGGATACGTTGAGGGGAGGCGGCGGTTTTTTTTTGTCACGCGATTGCATTAGCCGCCCAGAGCGACATGAATTTCTCTAGCGTTCTATACGGCGGAGGGAGCAGAGTGGGAGCAAAGTTTAGTAACTTTTTTAAAACCCCTCTCTAGAATAATAGTGTAGTGAAAAATAGATATACCCGTTGATTGCACTTGTACTCGCATGAGTATGGGGGAAGTGCTTTCAGCAATTAAGCATTTCCTTCATTTTTCTATTTTTCCTTACCGACTCGAAATAATTATCATTAGTTCCACCCACGCGGACAGACAGATAGATTTCTAAGCCTCTGTGCTAAAATTTAACTGGCAGTTTATTGAAAATACAAAACAAAACACGAACCCCAAAGCACTTTAACTATTTTCAGCAACAACAAATTGCCGGAATAACTATTCGCCTCGAATGGCAATTGCAATTAATTATTAAATGTGCAAAGAAATATGTATAAATTATAAAGCACATACTATATTATATGTACATACGAGGCTATTACAGGCGGGCATACAGTGGGGAATACTTACCAACAAAAGATACACTTACAGATCAAGATACAGATAGGTTAGGTTAGGTTAGGTTGACCCGGACAGCCCTCAGAGGGGGCCCCACATAGGCCAGTATCGCCCTTAGTTGTCCGGATAGGGATACAGATAAGAACAAAGTGATTCTCAGAACTTCTCGTGAGCGTATGACACATTCAAAGTCTTGCATATTTAACAATGATTTATTCCACAAATTTCCATTTTCTGATTTCATTTGTATTTGTGGTTGATATTTATTGTAGTAGCAACAACCATATGTTTCGACCAACAATAACTCGTTGGAATCTAGTATTTCAACGGGTGGATAGATGAGCTCATTGCCTGAAAACTTATAAACACTTATTCATAATTTTGAGTGCTGGAAAATAGTGAGCGAATATGTTTTTCCGGCAAACGCTTCAGACGATAAGGTTCGGAGAACGGAAGAGTATGAAGTCTCAAGTGGTAACTGAAGATAACTCTGCTCTTAACTGTGATTGAATTATTCACAAAAAAAAAGTTACGTGTTGTATCAATGGGTAGAATAAGTGTTGAGAATGGCACTAGGAATACCTTGTTTTCTGTTCTTCTTACCATTTATATCTTTCTATCAAGAACATACAGCCATAGTGTTGGTACATTTATCTACCAAATAGCTTTTATTCATTATATTCTAGCTTCTTACCACAAAAATCTATCCACCTTTCATCACATAACCCAAATACCCAGAATTTTCAAAGAAGTTAATCACAAAACTACGCAAAAAGTAGGCGTTGTTTCTCGTTTCTGACCCATTCATATTGTGTATACACTCGAATATACTATATAGCTTATATAAATATTTGCCCACAGGTGGAATCAGATTTCCAAAAAGGTTCCCAAAAAACGTATGACTCAATCGCTTTGGATCGGGCGGTCCAGTCCGTCTCCGGTCAGTGGGCCGTGACAGAAACACTACGAAAAACTGAATAATAATTTACACATACGAATATGCAATATACATATATAGTACGGATATAGACATCTGTATATCTGTTTGGGTTGTCAGTCATTTCTATATTTGTAACTTTTCATTCCAACAATTGCTCAAATATTTACACAATTTGTCGGCAGTTCAAGGGACAGGGAGAGGGATAGGGAGGCACTTTGACTGCCACTTAACACTTAACAAATTATCCACAAAAATTAAGGCCCTCACACCCGTTGACTGTAATTAAAATTGTACGACTACTCGTTAAGTTTGCAATACATATATGTACCATTTTCTATATATTACGCTTAAATTGTTACAAAACTTTGTGCCAGGCATATTAAGTATTTTCGTATTTTGCCAACTTTCCATTTTACAACTTCATTTTGAGTACACTTTTCGCTTTTGCTGTCGGGAGGGGAAAAAGTGAAGGGTTAGGGCGAGAGAGAACTTTTGGGCTGAGGCCGTGCCGGTGGGTCATTGAACCTAATATTTTCAGGCTCACAAAAAGTTGAAGCAATCATCCGTAGGAAACGTAATAGCCTGATGGAAACCCGGGCTTCACTAATGGGATTCTTGAGTTTTCAAGTTTTGCGGGAAGTGCTGTTGTTCTTACAAGTTATAATTATCAAAGTTTCGCTTTGATTTATGAAATATGAAATGCATCTGTGTTGGGAACTCTTTCTGAATTCTGTAGATGAAATTAATGGATTCTTATAGAGCCAACGATGGCAAGCTACTAAAGGAAGACTTTAGCTACATATAAGTGAATCTATACTAAAACATTTAAGAAACTTTTATCAAATACGAATCAATTCGAAAAGGAACTCGAATGAATTTCGATTGAATTTGTGCTCTCATGTGATACAAATTTCAAATTTCGCTTCCGCATTCGTCTCTTAAAAGACTCTGTCTTTCGAGCATGCCTCTTCCTCAGTTTCATTTGAAATGATTCATTCTCTCAAATATTGAATGCATTCTATAAATTGCCGAAAAACGATATACACTGCGTGTACTGTAACCTATAAGAGTTTACGAATATTTACCTCAACCATTGCACAACACAACACACTTTGGCAAACACTTCTCAACACTCAAGTTCTTATCAAATCTGTAAAATATTTCGTAAAAGAAACACATGATGTTTGTTAATTATTTTGAAACGGATGGAGTATTTCTGGTGATGTATTTCCTCTAATGATAAGTCCTGTACCTCTATAGCACCACATCTACTGTGGGTATTGTAGGGTGTATTGTGTACTGCCATTGTCCATATCAGTGTAATGACACTTCTCCATGCAATCTAGTTTGCTGATATCGCTCCTCATTCTCATTCCACTTTATGATGTTTGTGTTCGTGGAAGAGCTTGTTCTTATCGGCCGTAAAGTTCCCTATAGAACAATTGAGGGACTGTGGATGGATGTCTGAGGGGAAAGATAACTCACAAGTCGCGCCATCAGTATCGCTTAGGCGGTGTCTACTCCAAAGTCAATTAATTTATTTGCGTAAAAACTTATCAAATCATACGTAATACAGCTATATGCCTGCAAAAATAATAGAGTTTTAATAGAGCCCATATGATATGATTGAATATCTTTGAATGTCTCATGAATTTCGTTGCGTTTTGGTTCCAATCTTATCTGAACTTCCCCGGTTTCATTCACAATTATTTATATCAGCTTCTGGCCCACTTTCATTCTGGATTTATTTATTATTAAAATGTACACTTACCGGAACGACAGTACCGAAAAGAAAATCTATTCCAGAAGCTAACGAACTTTGTTTATCGTTCTTTTTGGCTGAAGGTCAAGGCTGATGTGGTGGGTGGATGGGTGTTAGAGTATAAGAGAGAGGCTTATTCCAATTAAGTTTTTCTCCTGAAAATATTGCTGACCAACAGACCGACCCACCGACCGACCGACCTTGTGTATACGGCCCATAAATGTTTACGGTTTTTGGTCTCCCTCTGATGATGAATGTTGTTCGAATGCTTGCAAAATAAATTAATATGCAGGTTGAAGATATCTAAAGTGAAAGATTTATACACTAAGGTTTTGATTTTGAATAGGTAAAAACGGTAGAGTATTTAATAGATACAATTTATTATTTAGAGTTGATGATACTCTGCCACAAACTGTTATACTGGTATCTTTACGCGTTTGCTATAAACAAATGTTTTAAATAAAATAATAACAATAACATACGATTGTTAGAAAATGAAATAAATGGAGACAGACATGCAGACATATTGAAAAAATAACCCCGATGGGGGTTAATGAACAAAGGTTCATCCAACCATCAAAATCAATGAATTTCCTAAACACTGATACGACATAGACGTACATGGATGATTAAAGCAAACTCTCACTCTGAGATGAAATTTAATATTCCGTAGGTTTACGCCTTACGCCGCCGCACACAAAGATGATAATCTCTCAGTCCATTCCCGGGCACTACTTTGTGGGACAAAAATCTATTCTAATTGAGAAATTGAAATCTTTGTCTGTTGGCTTCGTGCAAACATTTGCGTCAGCCAACGTCTACGAACACATTTCGCATGCAAAGAAGCCACATGCCACATGGAAACATGGAAGAGGGGCCAACCACAGTGATTGTCCATTCACCATTCCGCCATCAGACCCCGGAGCCCAGACCTGGCCGTAAACACTGCGCCCCCAGTGTCGATGGATGTCCAACCGATGGATTGACGGCATTTGCTGTGCACTGCGTTGTTTAGACTTTTCGATTAGTTGGGTTTCGTAGTTGTTCTGTTTCTGTTTCTTGTTTTATGCGATGGCTAGCAAATTACAAATCTGTTGAGACCTTAAAATCGTTAAAAACAAAGCCAAGTAATCGCAGAAGAGCAACGCCACAACGTGACCTTAAGAGGGTTCGAAAGGGGTCCCCCGAAGGGACCTGGTTTTGGTTTGGCATTAAAATTCAATTAGAGCAATGTCTCGGGCATAAGGAACCACACAAAAACGGCAGATTAAAATTGCGGAGTGTGTTTTGTCGCCGCTCTCTCGATTTTAATTTTGTGGCTGTCCTTTCCACACCTGTGACACAACTTTAGGGGATTGTCCCACTCAGCACGAAACATGGCGTGAAGGCACTGCTTTTCCACTGCTTTTCCTTTTTAATTACGCAAACATCTTCAAAGAAGAAAGAGAGAGGAGAGGGAAGTACAGCGAGGAGTGGGAGATAAGAGTGTTCCCCGAACTGACCTCCAACGATCGCCACACCCTGGCTATCGCGCTATCAGTCGGGTGGCACTCGCATTAAAAGCAACAAAAAATACTTTGGCCTCCAATGAAAGGCGATTGAGATAATGCCAATCGGCTTAAGGCACAGAACGAGAGCCGCCGCAAGTAATACTCGCTTCTAATGGCTGCTCGAAAAACTATGTAATTTCGATGATAACCCCAAGGGTCACACATCAGTCACTCGTGCAACCAGAACCAAACGGAAACTGATAATTGGCTCAATTAAATAGGGAGTTTAGATGAGCTCATAATACGTATAGTATGGGGAGAATATATGGGGAGAGTATATTCTATATTTTCAAACATTTCCCATACAAATAATTTCAAAAGTATATTTGCTCGTAAAGTATTATGTATGACTGTTTGTCTGCTTTTAAATATGTTAGTTGTTATACAGGCTAATAAATGACTTTACAGCCTGTAAAATGCTTAGACAAAATATAGTTATACTAAGGAATATTTTGGAAAACGAGAACGCTTCAAACCAGATAACAAACAGGGATTTTCCATCAGTGAAAGACCTGTTTTTCTTTCCCCTAATGTTTGTATAGCAGTTGTATGATATCTTAGTATAACAGTTTCAAATTAATGTGCTTGTTTCCAAAGTATGTATAACAGAAGTATAAGCAGCATATTTTATTACTATTATTATTATTAACTCACCTTTAATCCTTTAAAAATCTTCCACAAACTCCAACAATTCATGGAACGAACCAATTTTGGCATTTGAGGCTTGGTGGCATCTGTGAACAGCTTGTCCCTCACCTCAATCCCCACAGCTGACTGCCTTTTACCCCAAAAACAACTTGACTTTGAAAAACGTTCAATCTCCAAACAATTCGTCCAAAGTAAGAAAAACTCTCAATAAAAAGTTGAAAACGCATTATCACGCTTCAGACCCCCGCGTAGTATAACAGCTGTGCAAGTTAACGTACCCAATTCCATTGAGCTCTTATACGAGTTGTAAACAATCTTTGGTTTTCCAAAACGAAAACAATTTCAATCTTGGGCCTCCGCCTAATTGATTTCTAAGATGTACAATCTCAAGCGCCCCCGCCGCAATCCCATTCTTTGACACTCGCCTAAATGGAAAACCAATGTTTGCCCACACCCGGCTTCTCATAAACAATCTCACTCCCGGCTTTCTGCAGATCCTGCACTTTAGGCCTTTTACAGTTCTCTCTTTGGATGACGAAATCTAATACTCGGGATGGCGAAATCAATTGAAATGTTTATAGAAAAACGATTCCCGAAAGGGATCAACGATGCAAAGATCAGAAAGTTCAAATCAGTCTTGATCCAGCAGCGACACCGCAAAGTCTAGCTAAATATTAAGATCGCGCAATCCCTTGGCCCGGAATTCCTTTGTGACCCTCTACTTAAATCTATATCAGTGAAGTTCGAAGTAAAATAAAAACTTTTTAAAAACACAATCCGCTACCGCAGTTGTTTAATTGGCGCCCAACGTGGGGCGACGTTGTCTAAAAAGCACCGAATGATAAAAGTGTTGCGTCGTGCCGAAACCCGAAGGACAATTAATTAATGGAATAAATCCTTCAAAATTAAAAACGCGGAGTGACTGTGTGATATAGATAAAAAAAAGTGAGATAAAAAGGAAACAAACCGGAGCTTAGGGTGTGCAAAAACAAATACAAATACAAATACAAATACAAATACAAATACAAATACAAATACAACGCAAAATACAAATAAAACAAAAAGCTAATCAAGGCAATTCGTAAATACAAAAAAAACCAAAGAAACCCAAAGTTTTTAAAAAAACAAAACCAACAAAACCGACAAAACCAAAATACAAAGAAAGTGAAACGATCAGCGAAGCCAAAGAAGGAAGACCCCCAGAAGACCCAGCTGAGCAAAGAAATTTAAGAAGGAAGACCCGTTCGAAGATCTGCCAAACTAAGAAGGACGACCCCTACCGGATATTTCGTGAGCAAGAGTTGTATTAATAAATATATAAGTTCAATTAGGATATATAAGATTATAAAAACTAACATATAAGAAAAATTAAAAGTGGATCAGCTAACTTTAGATTTTGAAAAACTAAAAATGATTAACTCTCAAGCAAGGACCGATCTCACAGCAGATCTGGTCAAACAATTGATAGCACTTCAAATTTCACAAGTACAAGAGCAAATTGTAAATTTAAAACAACAAATAGAAACTAAATCCGATCAGGTATCGGATTATCAGGC
The DNA here is from genome assembly GCF_003286085.1 of Drosophila persimilis. NCBI lineage: Eukaryota > Metazoa > Arthropoda > Insecta > Diptera > Drosophilidae > Drosophila > Drosophila persimilis. The sequence goes on along the minus strand of NW_020825301.1, from coordinate 30,696 downwards.
AGAAACAATAGACGAGACAATAAGAGACGACACCACATTGAAGGTAATAGAATCCCTACCAATTTTTAATGGTGGATTAAACCAATATGTAGGATGGAGGGAAGCTGCAGAAACTGCAGTGAAGTTATATAAGAAAGGAAGTAAGCAATATTATATTGCATTAACAATTTTGAGAAACAAAATAACAGGACCAGCACATGACGCACTGACCAACCACGGGACAGTTCTAAATTTTGATGCCATACTTTCACGGCTTGACTTTGTTTACAGTGACAAGAGACCTATTTACATAATAGAACAGGAATTAAGCGTTCTCCGACAAGGGAACCTTTCAATTATAGATTTCTATAACGAGGTTAACAAGAAAATGACCTTGTTAATAAATAAGACAATAATGACTCACGGAAAGGACAGTGAGATCACCAAGGAATCAAATAAAAAAATTAGAGACAATGCCTTACGCATTTTTGTCACTGGCCTAAACGGCGGCATTGCTGAAATCCTATTTTCATTGAATCCCCCAGATTTACCGAATGCCTTAGCAAAGGTACAGGAATTGCAATCTAATAACATTCGGGCCCAATTTGCCTACCAATTCAGCGGTCCCAGAAATTCAGGGAATAATAATTTTAATACCTTAAGATTCAACCAACGACAACCTAGGACTAACAGTTCACCATTCGACCAAAAAAGGGATTTGCAGAGGAATAACATGTCTTGGGGACAACCCTATTTCTTGGGTAATAGACAACAAAATCAGGCCCCAGAACCAATGGAGGTAGACGAATCTATACAAATCCGGAACCGACAGAACAGCAATCAATTCAGGGGAAATAATAACAATAGAAATTATCGGGAGAATACTAACGGTTATTTTAGGAGAAATAATAACAATTATAGCCAAGCCCAGCATTTTAGGGCAAACGTAGTCCCGAATAATCAGTCTAACGACAATCCAGCGCAGAAACGAAAACTAAACGAAATGTCGGAACAACCGGCTAATAAAGCAATGAGGATAAATAACATTGAGGAGGATCATTTTTTAGATCAGCCCCCGAAGTAGGTCTGCCCTACCTAAAAAGAGTAGACAAAAAAATAAACAGAGAATTAAAAGTTTTGATAGATACGGGAGCAACTTCCTGTTATATAAAAAAAGGAATTTACGACAATAAAAATGAATTACCAATCTATAAGAAAGTTGCTACAGTGAATGGGTTTTCAATAATTAAATATTTCCATAATATAACAATTTTCAACACAAAGCAAGTGTTTTATGAAATAGATGGAATGGAGGCAGATTTACTAATAGGATTTAACCTATTAAAGAAAATCGGAGCGGTTATTGATACAGGAAAGGGGACTTTAAGTTATAAAGACAATGAGGAGAAACTAATATATGACGAGGTCCTTTCTTTAAACAAATTAACCTTTATAGAAGGAAAAACCATCCTTCCGTTGAAGGAATATATAATAAAAAAATATTTTGAAGAAGAAAAAGAAATGAAAAGCGATTCAGTAAAGGTAGAAGGAAGTTTATATAGCTTGGGATCAAAAAATCCTGAGCACGCCGACGAAGAATTATCCGTCAATAGTTTGGGATTCAAATATCCTGAGCCCGCCGTCGTTGAATTATCCGACATCCAAAGTTTTAATAGTTTGGGATTAAAATATCCTGAGCACGCCGTCGTTGAATTATCCGACACTAAAAGTTCGAATAGTTTGGGATTAAAGAATCCTGAACACGCCGTCGTTGAATTATCCGACAATAAACAATTTAAAAGTTTGGGATGCAAAAATCCTGAACGCGCCGTCGTAGAAATATCCGACATTCAAAATTATGCAAATTCTGAATTGAAAAAAATGAAATTGTATAACACAATAACCTACAAAGAGGACAATTTAGAAAATCTCAGAGAGAAAATGGTATCTATCATCGAAGAAGACCATGCCAATATAAATTTACAGTTACCGTTCAGAACGGATATAAAAGGAGAGATTAACACTGAACACGATAGACCGGTATATGGCAAGCAGTATCCATACGCTTATTCGGTTAACGATTTCGTTAATAACGAAATAAGTAAAATGTTAGATGAAGGTATAATCAGACCTAGTAAAAGCCCATATAATTCACCGGTAATAGTAGTACCAAAGAAGGGAGTAAATGAGGACGGAACTCCTAAGCATAGATTAGTAATAGACTTTAAGAAACTTAATGAAAACACTATACCGGATAGATACCCTATGCAAGATCCTTCAGTAATCCTTGCCAATTTAGGTAAAGCGAAATATTTCTCGGCCATTGACTTAGAGTCAGGTTTCTATCAGATTTTAATGAGGGAATCAGATATTGAAAAAACATCTTTTTCCATAAATAACGGCAAATATGAATTTCTAAGAATGCCTATGGGATTGACGAACGCTCCCAGAATTTTCCAAAGGGCAATGGACGATATACTTAGAGAACAAGTTGGGAAAACTTGTCACGTTTATATGGACGATATAATAATATTTTCAAAAACTATAGAACAACATTATAAAGATCTAATTCATATAATTCAGATATTGCAAAACGCTAACATGAAAATTTCACTTGAAAAGTCTAAATTCTTTCAATTGGAAACCAAATTTCTGGGATACATTGTTTCCCAAAATATCATTAAAACAGATCCAGACAAAATCTCCACAATACAAAACTATCCAATTCCTAAAAATATCAGAGAGCTACGTAGCTTCTTAGGACTAACAGGGTATTACAGAAAATTTGTCCGAAATTATGCCACAATTGCCAAACCTTTAACAAAATATCTGAGCGGAGTAAATGGGAAAGTTTCACGAAGGGCATCCAAGAAAGCATTAATACAGCTGGATGAACCAGCAATTGGAGCATTTAATAATTTAAAGGACAGTTTAATAGCACATATTGAATTAGTACAACCAGATTACAATAAAAAATTCACATTAACCACAGATGCATCGGACATAGCAATAGGTGCAGTTTTGTCGCAAGATGGGAATCCCATAACATTTATTTCTAAAACTTTAAGTAAAACCGAGCAATTATATGCTACTAATAAAAAAGAATTATTAGCTATTGTATGGGCATTAAAAAATTTGCGAAATTATTTATACGGAGTGAGTGGAATTGAAATACATACAGATCACCAACCTTTGTCCTTTGCAATGTCGCAAAAAAATCCAAATGTTGAAATGAAACGTTGGTATTACTTCATAGAAAGTTTCACACCAAAAATCATTTATAAGCCAGGCTCAACTAACGTAGTAGCGGACGCGTTATCTCGGATTAAAATAAATCATATGACAGATAGTGATGTCGACCAGACAGAATCAGAATCAGACATAAATACTCAGCATTCAGCAGAGAGTAGTTTCGAAAACGTCATTCAAGAGACTAGCAAGCCTCTAAACCAATTTAAACAGCAGCTACTATTAGCGCAAGGGAGATTCACAGTTCATGAGTTAGTAAGAGTTTATGAAAATACCCGACATATTATTGAATTTGATACGGTTGACAATCTGCTAATCATTTTAAAAGAATTTATTCAGCCTCACTTAACCACAGGAATACACTGCACTTTAGAAGATTTATACCTTATCCAAAATAAGCTAAAGGAAAACTTCATAAATAAATTTCTCTTCACAAGAAAGTTCCTCCAAGATGTAGTAAATTCAGAAGATAAAGCTATAATTATAGAAGAAACACATTGCAGAGCCCATAGAGGACTAGACGAAAATTACAAACAAATAACTAAGCTGTATTATTGGCCAAACCTGCACAAAAAATTAAAAGAATATATAAAAAATTGTGAGATCTGTAACAAAAACAAATATCGGAGACACCCTGTAAAAATTCCAATTGGGGAAGCTCCCATTCCAGCAAAAGAAGGAGATCAATTACACTTAGACATATACTATGCCCAAAACCTAACATTCATAACTTGTATAGATTCTTATTCCAAATACTTGGTGGTCAAGGAAATTCAAAGTAAATTAAACATTGAAAATAAGGTAATGGAAATTTTACAACACTTTCCGTTAGCAACATCATTAATGACTGACAACGAACCAAGCTTTACTTCAGCACAATTTAGATCATTCATACAAAGAAGTAACTTAACTATTTATTATGCTGATCCCAGACACAGCACCTCAAATGGTCAGGTAGAAAGGGTACATTCCACACTAACAGAAATAGCGCGGTGCATCAAGGATGAACTAAATCTAACAGATTATTCAGAAATAATAATAAGGGCGGCACTGAAATATAACCTGACGATACATTCAACGACCAATCAAATGCCATATGACATATTGTATAACAAAATAGAACACAAACATAATCCAATATTACTTAAGGAAGCTCAGACCAAAATGCTTAAGATACATAACAAAGATAGAAGAGAAAAAGATTATAAAATAGGAGAAGTAGTCTATGAAAAGAAATTCGGGGAAAGAAATAAACTTCAATCCCGATACAAAAAGCAGGTAGTTAAGGAAAATCGACCGAATAAAATTATAATCAACAATAGAAACAGAATTATACATAAAGATAACATCAAATATTAAATATTTTTTCCAGAAAATGTATGCGAATATACTAATACTGACTTTTGTTATATTGACGACTGCGGAAGTAATTGACTATACGCATAGTGACTATCTATTGCTCAAAGACGACAGAGACGTTTACACTTATGAAACATACGCTGAACTTTTCCATATTACTAATTTGAGTTTTTATAGAGAGATAATTGATAAAGAATCCAAATATGTCAACAAATCAATTAATTCAGACGATGAGTGGGAAATATCAATGGACTTAAGTCTATTAAAATTAATGATTTCAGAATTAGTTCCAAAACGGAAAGAAAGGGGAATAAATGAATTAGGTACCATTTGGAAATGGATAGCAGGCAGCCCTGATCATGACGACTTTTTGAAAATACAAAATAAAGTAAATGAATTAACTGAAAATAATAATAAACAATTTGTAATAAATTCCAAATTTTTCAAAGAAATTGAATTGCTATCAAATTCATTAAAGAATGTCATCTTCAATGAAGAAACGATACTGAGAAAGCATCGTTTAAAATTAATAACTTTTGACCTACTAAATTTAGTTGATACCATAACCCTCTTAAAAGTAAACATTTTCAATACAAAAATTTTAAATAAAAACGAAATAGAGGACATTTATAAGCATGAAAAACATAATGTTGAACTGTCTGATCTGTTGGACATTGCAACGGTTAAAATAATTCGAAATGCAGATTTAATAATCATTTACATAAAATATCCTCAAATTAAAGATATTTGCAAGTTTTACCATGCAAGAGCCATCTCACAAAATGATGGAATGTTAGTTATAAGTGAAAAAGTTTGTGAATGTAAGGAGAAATACTATTTAATGAATAATTTTAAAAGTGAAACTTTTAACAATTACGCACAAATAAATTTAAAGAGTACCTGTTTCACCAATTTACTTAATGGCTTTAAAGCCAACTGCACTAAAAAAAGGGAAAAAAAACAAAGAAATAGACATCATTCAGGATGGTGCCATATTAGTTTCAGGCAAAAATATCGTAGACAATACTACTTTGTTAGGATCGTATCTCCTTATATTCAACAACACAATTGTAATAAATAATATAAGCCACATAAATGATAAGGGTAAAATTCTAAAATATATATCGCATCATAGATATAGCGATTTTGAATTAGTTGATTATATACAATCAAATGATAAGCAATTTTCTTTTGATAATGTTAATATTTTAAATCCCCTTATAACATTAGGTAATACGGCCTTACCATTAACAACATTATTTTTAATCATTTTGATATTGTTAATGTTATTTTACTTCTGCTATAAATTAACCAAATTTGTACTTATTAAATCAATAAGAATACCGTCAGAAGAAATAGTGGAAAGCAACATTCAAATACTGTCAGAAGAAATTAGAGCTCTATCAGAACTTCAAAATGTATCGGGACGAAACATTTAAGAATGGGGGGAGTTAACGTACCCAATTCCATTGAGCTCTTATACGAGTTGTAAACAATCTTTGGTTTTCCAAAACGAAAACAATTTCAATCTTGGGCCTCCGCCTAATTGATTTCTAAGATGTACAATCTCAAGCGCCCCCGCCGCAATCCCATTCTTTGACACTCGCCTAAATGGAAAACCAATGTTTGCCCACACCCGGCTTCTCATAAACAATCTCACTCCCGGCTTTCTGCAGATCCTGCACTTTAGGCCTTTTACAGTTCTCTCTTTGGATGACGAAATCTAATACTCGGGATGGCGAAATCAATTGAAATGTTTATAGAAAAACGATTCCCGAAAGGGATCAACGATGCAAAGATCAGAAAGTTCAAATCAGTCTTGATCCAGCAGCGACACCGCAAAGTCTAGCTAAATATTAAGATCGCGCAATCCCTTGGCCCGGAATTCCTTTGTGACCCTCTACTTAAATCTATATCAGTGAAGTTCGAAGTAAAATAAAAACTTTTTAAAAACACAATCCGCTACCGCAGTTGTTTAATTTGCACGCCACAACGGCATTGGCCCACAATGTACATACATATGTATTTTGGCAAGCCTTTAAGAGGAGAGGCATGACTTGGCAGGGCCTTTGTTAAGCATGGGAGGAATGGAATCAAGTGAATACCCAAAGTTGCAGCTACTTTGTATGGCATTGCGGTAGGTCTAAGCTAGGCGAATCGAAACGAAACGGAAATTCAAATCAGGAAACGACCAACTGTATCTTACTGAACTCTTGCCGAATTCTATCTTCTATCTGCATGGGCATAAATATTCCGATATAGCTCCGTTCATATCTGGCATCGAGTTGGTAATGAATTTCCTGCTCATATGCAAATCACATTGTATCGCCTGCCCTTCTGCGAGTATATTTCTGCCATATATGTATATATATTTGGCCTCCTCTTAATTTTCTTCTTTTTGCTACTCTTTTATATGACTTGCTCTCTGTTTGCTCTCTTCCGCTATCGCTTCTGGCTTTTGGGGTCTCTTTTCTGGAGGCGTACATTGAAGTGTCTCCGCACACGCTCGCACACTTCATGGTGTTGGTGTTGGTGTTGGTGTTGGTGTTGGTGTTGTTGCCACGCCACGCATTCATAGAGGGGGTCGTCGCACATCTGCATATGTATTGTTTGCTTTTTGGTTGTGGTTTTTATGGGCTTAGCGCCACATGTGGGTGTGTGGGTGTGTGGGTGGATGCCGGTCTTGTCGTATTAATTTTCATTGAGCAAATCAAATGATGAAATAAAATGTTGATTTTATTATTTTTGCTGAGGTGGCTCTTTTTGGGGAGTGTTTTGTATAACAGAATCTATTTTGATAAATGAATACAAATTGTGAATGTATAACTGATTGTAGGACAATTTCGTACTTGTATAACAGCTTTGAATATAATTTAGATAAATATAAATAAATCTTGAACTTATGATTTTAGTCTTGTCTAACAGTTTTGAATTTCTCTTTTGATATAATGATAAACTATGATCACATTTCTGTTGTTTGAGTTAGAAATATGCTTCTGTGTAACAGTTTTTATAACTGTGATAATATTACTTTAGTGTCAGCTTCGTATCACAGTTAATTTACCTTGATTAAGCGATAAGATTACGATTTATTACAGATAATTTAGCTTATACCTATGTATGTCAATGCATAAAATTTTAGATTACTCAGTATAACAGATTATAACAGATTTTGTATGACAGTCTCTGGTTTTCTTGAGCAGAGCGAATATGTATTCGTATTCTGCAAAAAGTTGCCATATAACGAATTCCGCTTGACTTGTATAACAGTTTTATTATCGATTGAAAGTGTGCCCACAACTCTGCTTCTTACAGCACAACAGTTAGCTAATTTATGCAAAATCCGTGCTAAAACTTAACACAGTTTCGATTCACAGTTCATTGGCGATTGTCAGCCCCATCTGTGCTCCAGTTCGGCATCGTTTTATCCTTAGGAAGGTCATTCGAGCGGCTTAGCGACAGCGAGAACAACTAAATCCATCAGATCGACCCAGTTTATGGGGGGGAGGGGGAAAGCTGGCCGCCCCACAATCAACATCGGCACAGCAGTCCGTCTATTTATTCATCCATTCAGACTCTGGCGCCTCAATGGGCAATGGGAAATTATGCTATGGTTTTTTTTCCCCTTTATGCCGGTTACTTACAGCCGGCACGGCACGGCAGCTCATCAGGCGACTTGTTTACACAATTCTCATGCGAGGAGAGGACCACACAAAAGTAGACACAAAAGTGTTCCGACTAGTTCCGAAATAAGCGGAACATACACGAGTACGCGGCTTGAGTGCAGGACTTATCGTACGAGCACTTGAGGAGGACTTGTGTCCATGGCAAGAGTGCGCCTTGGCGGCAGTTAAAATCCAAATGAAATTTGTGTTGAGCGCAAATGTGTTAACCTTGGGTGTAACACATGGCATAAACACACACACCCACTCTCCTAACCCTGGAAATGGCATACACCACACATGTTTTAACCAAGAGAAACCTCTACCTCTGCAGTCTATACACTCTACCCCATAGACCGGACCCCACAGCGCTCAGACAAAAGCCACACACTTGGTTAAACATTGCGTTGAAGGCGACACAAAATTTTAATTATGTCTACAGAGAGACCAAGCAGTAGCAGGAGGAGGAGGGGGGAAGGGGGGTACTGACCCGGAAAGAATAGAGCCAACAAATTTGTACAACAGTTAACAAATTGGTAGTGTAGTGCCCAGAGCCCGGAGCCCAGAACCACCTAATTCTATCAATAAAACTTTCATCAAGCTTAAGTGACATTTTTCGGAAAAGCCTCCCACTTTTCTATTTAGTTAAATCGTTGCTGCTATTTGAACAAATTGCCATTGAAAATGAGCCTGAATGCCAGGTGGAGGAAGAGGGGGAAACGAGTAGGTAGGTGGGAAATTGTTGTTTGCATTATGGTGCCTCGCGGGGCTCGTGCACGTATACAATTTTATCGATTTTGTACGACATATTTTACACGTTGAAGCGTGCAAAATGTTAAGCGTGTTTGGGGGGAGAAAGCAGGGGCGGGTGCAGTGCAGTGCAGAGGGTCGGGTCGGGTCGGGGTCGGTCGTGGACGGTGTGTTTTTGCCAATTTAAAAGACAAAAGCCAAACTTTTCCCCTTCATGGAGAGTCGAGAGTGCAGAACGGAGGGTGGGCTTAAAGCAGGGAGCTGGAGCTGGAGCTAAAGTCAAGTGCCGACCGACTAGTACAAATTGAAATGTTTGCATAGGGAATGTTAACATTGCAGCAAATTACAGCTATTATACAAACACAACGGAATACGTACTTTCGCATGGTGGAGAAAAAAAGAAAGTATGCGGGGAAGTACACAATTATGCAAAGAATTTATGAGTTTTTTGTAAAATGTTATGTTGTACTTCAAAGCCAGAGACCTCTGTAGCCTCGTACGAAGGAAAGCACTTTGATAGCATCTTAATAGATTAATTAGAAGTCCACCTCTGCATCATTCATGCTGTGGAGTGCGTCTTCAGCATGTTGTTTGGCTTCTGACTGGATTCTAAAGGCTAAGAATATCCCGAATACCCCGAATACGTTGTTACTCAGAACAACGATAACTATACCTACTAAATGGCCCTAATCTGCTGTAATACATTCATCTGTAGCCATGCTTTTATGCTTATTCAATTGTACAACCAATTTAATCATTTTGCATGTCATTTAAACACATTTTGTGATGTTGATGATGATTCAGCTGTAGCGTCATGGAATGTGAATGGCAATGGCTGGATGGATGGGAGTGCCTTTGGCTTTGGCTTTGGCTTTGGCTTTCGCTGTGGCTGTGGCTACGGCACAACTTGTAATTCAATTTCCCTGCCAAAGGCGTAAACATGCCATTTCCCCCCATGCCCCATGCCCAATGGAATGGATGGCTGTCCGTCTGCTTCATTTGCCGTCGCTATCTGGCAATCGGAAGTAACGCGGAAATGTATGCTATCTGCTGAATACGATTGCCAGTGACAGTGACAGTGACAGCTGTGGCTGCTTTCAGTATAGCACAATATATAACCCCCACACACAAGTCCAACAAATTGTCGCATTTGCTTTTAATAACTATTCTCTGAGGTCATTCACGGACCTCTATCCAAATAACATCCAAACAATATCCAAACAAATCCCAACAAATCTGTAGGCTTCCACGCGGACTACACTGTTTGTGGTATGTGTTTGTTCGGCTTTTGTTTGGTCCTTTGCCAAATGCTCAACACGTTCTACGTTGCAGATTGGGTGGCTCTCTGCTGTCCGAGCTCTGTACCCTTTTTTGCGGCCACTTGGCATCTGTCAGATTTATGACAGACTCGCTTGACACAACGGCCTTTGAAATGCCCCCACTCTGCTGAGTTAAATATACACTTTAATGTTCTCTTAGGTCCCATAATCGATTTTGTTCATGAGTAGATTATTTTGCTCTGGTTTCAGGGTACATCAATCACTTGTTGGTGGTGGTGGGACCCACCTAAAGCACCTGTCAATTAGTACTTAACATGAGCATACACTGTGCAGCATAGTTTGGGCATGACAGAGTCTAGTAAATGCTTTTTGAATTTCGCGGAGAGTCCAACAACAAGAAATACCCTTATATGCCACGTCATGCACACAACATGTACTTTGTTTTATGATTCTCGTGAATTCTCTTACGTAAACCTGGAAGCAGGAAAATCTGGCAGTTTTGCTTCGCTTATGAATGTTGGCGAACAAAGTCTTGTGTAACCTGAACTCCCGGCAAATCATACCTTGAGTGCAATCAACGTCAATTTTAAAACCATACCATATTAACCCTTGGCCTTTCATTTTACAGGTTCTCCAGCCGCTACGAGCTTCCATTGCTGGTGCAGAGCGTTGTCATGAATGTCACCATGTTCCTAATGATCCATCTGTGCGTGAAGGTGAAGCGAGTCGGTGCCAATAACCGGGAGCATGCACTGCGAGGTGGGTCCCACAGAGTCCATAGATGGAGAACCATAGATGCGATAACTTTCTTCCCTTTTTGCTTTCTTTCCTTTGCAGGTGATGAACTGCATTTGCCCAAAGTGATGACAGATGCGGATGCGAGTGTCAGCGCATCTACCAGTGCGGCTGGCGGCCTCAAGCGAGCCCGTTCCAGGCATTACTTGAACGGTGAGTCAATTGCAGCAGCGCTTCCAAAGAGCTGCCAATTGAAAAGTTTTCACACAATTGACGGGCAAATTTCCGGCCGTCTTCAATGCTGGTGTCACGCTTGGGGGGCACGAAGCACTGTCAGGCAGAGCTACGTTGGAAAGGCCATTAAGGAAGAAACTGCAGAGAAGCCCAACCTTGTTTCTATTTTTATCATAATTTATCTTTATGAACCTTTACTTTACGTTTTCTCTCCGTCATTACTCGTGATTCGTATCTGTAAATAGAAAATAAGACCAAGAAAACTGGGTTAACAGAAGGAGATCTGGAGGTCTGGGGAGTAGGTTGATCAATGGACAACCCACCCACACATAATACATACATACATACATACATAAATACATACAGCCATACATCTATAGACACGAGCTAATTATATTGGCACGCCTTGGGCTTCTCTTCTTTGTTGAACGTTCCTTCTGTTGTACGCTATCGTAAATTGTGGCGCCTAAAAGCAGGAAAAAGATAATGAAAATTGATTTCCAACTGGAATTGCTACTCGCTCTACCCTTCGCTCAGCGCAGCGCAGCGCAGCTGGCCATCGTCTGACATTGAGCGATTTATAGAGCATTAAACTGGTTGGGTCATGACCTTTTCCATATAAAATCAATCTGTATAAAAGTACAAAAATGCAACAAGTTGGGTTTTTTTGTTCTATAAAACAAAAGGGTTGTTTTTTGGATTTTGGGTATAGTTTAGTGTGGTATAACAGTTAGTATAAGAGGTTTCAAAGGTTTCTTAAAGTCTTACAACATATTCTGGAAGGGTCACGTAGAATTTGTATGCGTAAGTCAGTTTGTATAACAGATTTGAAAAGTATAACAGTTTTTGAAATAAAGTTAAGCACTTGTCCAACCATCTCTCATTTTTGGTCTGTAGAAATATGTATATAGAAATGTAAGGATCTCTTTTAAACAGTTTTCATCAGTCTTTGTGTAACAGTAGATAACTTTAATAGGGATACAATAGTTTGTATAACAGTACTATGAGAGTACAAATAATACAACACTCATACTTTAAATTCTTTGAAATTCCTAGAAATGCTCTTTAATATATATATAAAATTTATATATAACACCTTTAAATGTTCAATTGCAGATTTAGACCTGAAATTCTTTTGGAACTGGACAGACTTTCAATCGTACCTGGACTTTATGCTGTTCGTGTGGGCCCTGGGCGCCGTCATTACATTTGTAATGCTATCTGTTCACTGGTTCATGGAGTCCATGGGCTTTGTGGCCGTCTTTACAGAGGCCATGCTGGGTAAGTCCATCGACCAGCCAGTCGACACACAATCGTTGTGCTGATTTGTTCTGTTTGTTCTGTTGATTTCTCTGTGCAGGAGCGCCGCAATTTCTGCGCAACTTTAAGAATAAATCAACATATGGAATGAGCATACACATGGTGATCATGTGGACGCTCGGTGATATGTTTAAGACTGGTTATTTTATTGTTAGGAAAGCACCATCGCAATTCTGGATCTGTGGCATGCTGCAGGTAAATATTAATCGAACTGCTTCCATCTACAATATAAAGGATTTGTCATTTCGTTTGGTCTTTGCAGGTCAGCTTGGATATAGCCATATTGTCACAGGTCTGGTTTTATCGCAAGAATTCCAAGCCGCGCGACTTGCGGCGCGGCGATTAGCAGTTTGCCCCCGAAGAACAACCACAGCACCACGACCTGCACATATCCCATTCCGAGGAGCATCAGCTCTCCCTGCCCGTCACCCATAGTAGCAGCGGGGACGATCACCTACTCACCGCCCGTGCCGATGACGAGCATTTCAAGGTGCTCGACTTTGGCCAGTGCCACGATAATCGTGCCTTCCAATACCACAACAACAACAAGCTGCTGCCACGACCCGGCGGCAGTGGCAAGAGCAAGGACGACAGCAGCATAGCCGCCGCCCTGGAGGTGGTAATCGTTCATTCAACGACCAATGCCGGCAAGGATGTCCGCGTGATTGGCGGCCACGAGCCGAGTCTGCACAGTAGCTGTTGTCGTCACGGCCATGCGGCCAGGAAGCGTCACAATGCCACACAGACGACCGCCAACGCCGCCGCCACCACCAGCACAGCGCCGGAGGGGCAGCTGGAGGGCAGCTGCTGTTGTGTTATCACCACGCATCATCACCACTGCCACTGCAGCAGCCATCGTCGGCATCAGCACAACAGCCATCGTAGTCATCATTGTCAGCCACATCATTCGCACCATCATCATCATCATCACGGCCATCGCCATTGCAATCACAATCATAATCACAATCACAATGATTTTAGAGGCGGCGGGACAAAGAGACGAGCACTGCTACGTCAGCAACGACACCGTCATCATCAGCAGCAGCAGCAGAATAATCCGATTCATCGACAGTCCGCCAAGCAGAGTCCGCGCTTAGAGAACCAATCCAAGCTTCCAGTCAATAACAAGTCTTCCCTGGACTCGAGCGATGAGGTGATGCATCATCAGGCCATTGCCATTGAGATCGATGCCGCAACCATGACCGAAGGCGACGAGGATGAGGAGGAGAACAACAGCAGCACCGCCACCTCCAACTTCCCCTATAAGGTAGCCAGCGAGGGTGTCATTCCCATTATAATGGCTCCCCTTCGAGAGCAGACGCGCCACCGTCGTCGAGGGTCTCTGAACTCCAATACCACCATTGATACCGATGAGCTCTCCCACGATGAAGATGATGTCGAGGATGACGGCGACGATGATGATGATGATGATGATGTAAGGATAGGTCAAGAACATCTGCCTGAAGATGAGGCACAGTTGCAGCCACCGATAAACACGGCCAGCTCCAGCAGCACCACCCGAGCGACTCCTGCATCGGCGCCCGCACGCAACGAGTGTGTGCGGATCAAGAGGAAACGTTTCATGCCCGAAGCTGGCCAGGATTGCTGCAGCAGCTGCTCCAGCTGCAGTTGTGATCGCGGACAGTCGAGTTCCTGCAGCAGTCTTGATGAGGATATCAATGCCCACGAGATGACGGTCGCCGTGGAGTGCCATCAGTGCAACCAGCAGGCAGGAGTAAGCAGGCGAAGCAGCTTCTGCTCTTGCCACACTACAAGCTGCTGCTGCGGCTCCTGTTCCCAGGAGGAGGCGGTCTATGCGGGCGATGACGACGACGACGATGATGAGACCACAGGCCAGAGGGAGAGCTTCTGCACGGCTGCCGATCACACCATTATGAGCACACCCACACAGGATGGAGAGGAGCCACACAGCAGTACCCTCACGCCGCTGAGCACGCAGAGATCCTCCCTTCTAGATCTGGCAGAGCACACGATGCGTAGTGATGGCGCACCCGGTACACAGACAGATGCGGATGCCTCCTCGCTCAGCCAGTCGGCCGAATACTTCTCGCTCTCCTCCAATGCGGGTCCACTCCAAAGTCTATCAAAGGATACCGACAAGAAGGAGCAGCAGCAGTCACCAGAGCCACAGCTCCAGACACCGCCACCGCCGCCAGGGTGCAAACACTCGAGAAAGCATAGTCGAGGTCATCAGAAACGCAGCTCCTCGCCGCTGGACAGCCAGTTATGACGAAGTGTCTCGCTGGTCGCTTGGCCAGCCATCGATGTGAATGCGTTACTGCAGCAGACCATACGGAAGTCCGCCGTGCTGCAGGAGACGCCCCGTACGAAGGAAGCCGCCCAAAGCCACAGCCCATGGCACCACCACTGTCCAGGGAAAGCCACTAGCTGGAGCCCCAGGCAGCAATGACAGCTCCACAGCCACGCTGACGCCCAGCATCATTACGATCCAGGCCAAGTATTCCGGACCGGGACCAGGATCTGGAGCGGGATCGGGATCTGGACTGGTGAATGCTGTGACCAGCATTTGTGGCAGCAATGGCTGCAGCACTACCACCTATACCACCATTTCGGCGGGTGGTGGCTCCTCAAAACGCAAGTACTCGCCAGTGCCGGCCACAGATGCCTTCCAGTGCGATGCACTGCAGCGGAGCTCGACCGAGATCATCTTATAACTCATACATACCTCTAAGCTCCCCTGTTAACTAGCTCTTATACAGTACAGTACCGCTGTATAACAGTTGTTGGGATCAGGGGCAGGGCAAATCATTTACTAGGGATTCATGTGCAAAGAAACCAATTTCGTGGATATATTCGTTCCCAAAAGCTGTTCAATTTGTTGTTATTCGGGGGTGCCCAAATTCAATTTACAATTAAATTAATTCATAAACAAAATGCAATGTACATTTCTTTTGTGTTAGATACGTCGGAAAAACTGTTTTAGTCTATACATAAACTATAGTTTCTATGTGAATTTAATAGGTTTCAGCTGGAGGGGAAGGAAGGGACCAACAAGCCAACAAGCTATCCAACATTTTCGCAGGAAAAATATCCAACATATCCACTCATTGACCGACTTCCGGGCCTTGCCATACCTTCTTCCCCCAGCTCGGGCCTCTCGTACCGTACCTTGTTTAAATCATCATTTGATAGTTAATTCATTTAATAGCCTCGTAAGATTGTATGATTTCTAGAATTTGTATAAGCTAAAATCAACCTTTAATCTCGATATTATAGGTACATTAAAGAACATTAGTTTTATAATTTCCTAGCAGAATTTATTACAATTTATCTTAGTTAAGATCCTGAAACGAAAATAAAACGAAACAACACCAAAAACACACACAAAATTATAATTTGCTTTTTTATTTGATTATTTTTTAACTCGATTTAGAGCAATTATATATCCGATTAGCCTATCAGCCTATTAGCACCTTACTATATAAAGTTTATAGAGTGTTATATGCTATTCTATTAATAGAGACGAGACGACGTAACGCAGCCAAATATCTTCCTTGCAATATTGAGATTCCGTTGAAAACGTAACACACAATTTAAATATGAAAATCAAATTTATTTCTAAGCCTCATTAAACTGTATTCAAAGTGCTTGAGAATATTTAAGAAATATTTAAAAAATAAATTAAATAATTATAGCCATTAAGGCGATGAAAATCTGTTGATTAGTGAGTAGCAGCCATTTTTGATTGTTTGATTGCCTAGTGTGTACGTGTACGTATGATAATCAGTGTATGTTGGCAGCAGCGCAGTATTTTATTCTTTGTGGAGCAAAATATCCATAAATTTCCACTCCACTCCAATTGTAACGAATTACTTATTAAAGATGAAAAAGATGAACAAAAATGGTAACGATATACTCATACTCAATAATGAAAACTGTTATAAGATGCATTTCAATACTATAATCTTTTTTCATAACTGAAAACAACATTTTACATATATGTAGTACACATATAAATATTACACAGATAAACATACATATTCCTAAGTCAAATCAATGAAAAGCAATAAAATGCATACAACAAATTGAATTTCGATAATAATCATCACTACTTGTTTATAACTAAAATGCGTCATGCGCTGAAGAATTTACTTTATTGGTGTAATAGACATTTCTCAGACAAAATAAACTTGAATTATATGATAAAAAAAAAACAAAACCTCTTTAGGCCATACTATACTGGTTGCTCATTCATCTAGAGTCAGATTAAAGTACCCTTAAGAATCTTAAAAGCAGACTCCCGTGATCATCCACTTATTTTCCACGCCCCATACACTGTATGGTTTGTGATGGTGCCAAGCTGCAAGCATCTATTCCACCAGACCCGGCCTAGTTTCATCTTCCCCGCACTGTTTACTCCATTTATGTACTTATTTTTAGCCAGAAGCACTGAAATAGTTTTGTCATCGAGGAGGATATCACTTGGCTAAATTTTAAAGACACTCCCAAAATAACTTCTACGCCCCGAAGTTGAAAATAAACAAGGATGTGGATGAGGAAGCTAATGTTTTCGAAGAGGCGTCGAAGTGGGACGGCGCCGAAAGCATGCCTACCACAACCGCTGAAAAAGAGGAGGAAGATAACCAATTGAATGAGGATGCCATCCAGAACATATCTGGACATACATATAATCAAAAGATTTTTACTAGACGATATCGAAAAAGATAATCAAAAGCTATCTTACATTCATATGGTGCCACGTGGCGACCTGACCAAAGCTGAGAGGATTTCATATTTCATATAGACCGCATCCAATAGATGAACTTGTCGGAATAGCCTCCTTCTATACAAATGTAAGTCACATTAATAAACAATTTTAATTGATTGCATTTAAATCCTTTTCGCTCATTCACCTTCAAAAAATTTATACTTGGCGCGCACCACTCGTATCCACTCGTATAACCGAACTTGAATCGGTAAGGATCTCCTTTAACCGGTTAACAACAATGATTCTCATTCCATACTTTGAAATTATGGGTTTAAATTACTAGTTAGGGTGATATGCCCCGTTTCCTGCAATTCAGCATGTTATTCACTTTAAATACTATTAAAATTGGTACTGATAAGTTAGTTTAAATATGTACTTGATATACACCACATATAATATATACATATAAACTTAGTTTTTTTTAAATATACCGCCAAACTACGAACCGGGTTGAATATAGAACTTGAGTTCGTCAGTATATTTACGGTATATTTTTAAAATGAGACGGTATGTTTGGGTATATTTCTGAGGGTCGGACGGTGATACATCCGCGGTCACACTTGCTCTTGCTAAATAATAATAATTAACTAAATTCATTTTACTAAAAACAGTGACAAAATGATACCGAAAAAAACGACGGTGAAGGACTCGCACATAGTGAAGATAGCCGTAGAGAGGGAGAATCATATGGCGCAGTTGATAACCTGGATCAGAGACATCCGCTTGCAAGTATGTCAATAAAACTGAATATTTAAAAGCAATTGCTAGTTTTAGAATCAGAACAATACGTACGGGCTACATATAGGTATAGTCCCATAAAGCAGTAATATTCTCTGTTTTGTGTGACTTGAACAACAAACAACGAAAACCTTAAACCAACGCCCTTTCTGGTTCAGACTCTTATCGTGATGTCAGCGCAGGCCCAAGCCTTCATTAAAATGCACCGCAATGGCCGCAACAGGAAGTAAGGTTTTTATTATGAGTGTGTCTCATGATGTGCATATCTCTTGGCTTGCAGGCAAAATCCAGGATATATGCAACGGCTGGTCCATCAGCGACCACCAGAATTACGCGCTGCAGTTTTGCGAGTCAAACAACAAGAAATATGTGACGGAAAAGAACCGAAACGAGATCAAGAATGGCTCTGTACTGCAGTTGCAGTACTCGCCGTCAAAGTCGGCCAGCGATGCCATGGAAACGCTGCTCAATGGTTAGCCCTCAGGAGAAGGTCCTGCGACCTTAAGGATCTCACATCGCTGAGCACCGATCACACATTTGCATTGGAATTTATTAAGGAGAAGGGTCTTGACAGACTCATTATGATGATTGAAGATGTCAGCCAAAATAACGAAGAGATCCTCAAGTACAGCTTGAGCAGCTTTGTCGAGCTTATGGAGCATGGCACGGTGTCCTGGGAAGTGCCCGAGAACTCATTTGTCGCACGAAATATTGAGATTGTGAGAAATTTCCAAAAATATCCAACGAACTGTGGAGAGAGCGCCCTCTCTAATCTGGAAAATATCGTTCAGTGCAGCAGCAAACACTTGCTGGTGGCGGAAGACATCAAGTTGCAGGATATTCTGCGTCTTCTCCAGGAAGTCAACTCGCCAGTGATGCGCCAGAATGCTATAGCACTGCTAAATGCTCTGTTCAAGGCAGATGAGGCTCGCAGGCGAACGATTGCAAACACTATAAGCGCAAAGCAGTTCCGCCTGGCCTTGATTGGTAATGGGCTGGGTACGGAGATGACCCACCAACTGTATGTGCTCCAAACGTTGACTTTGGGCCTTTTGGAGAAGCGCATGCGTATGAAGATGAATGCCCAAGATCAGGATGCCCATGATAAAATCAAGGAGCTGCGTCGCATTGCCTTTGATGACCACACCACTGCCCTGAGTCAAAATGACGACCACATTCGTCGAGGCGGCGGATCGGGGGCTGGGAATATAAACTTTTCCCAGTACTTACAAAAAGTTGGGCTTCAAGTGCGACAATCAACCCCGCTCAGGACTTTATAGAAACGCCCCCAGGTAAGTGATGCAAAGCCAAATAAAACGATAGTCCAGAATATTGTATTTCAGGCATTCTGGCCCTCGACTGTATGGTGTACTTTGCCCGCAACTACACCCAGCAATACGCAAAGATTGTGCGAGAGAACTCATTGCCGCGCGGACGAGCACGAATGTCCATTTGGACGCACCTCCATTGAACTGGTGAAGGTTCTGTGCGACATTCTGCGAATTGGTGAACCGCCTGCCGAACAATCCGGCGATTTCAGCCCATGTTTTTTACCCACGACTCCCCCTTCGAGGAGTTCTTTTGTATTTGCGTCATAACTTTGAATCGAACATGGAAGGACATGCGAGCCACAGCGGAAGACTTCACTACCACCTTCAGTGTGGTGCGGGAGCAAATTCAGCGCACTCTGAAATGCAGACCAGAGAATCTGGAGGACTTTCGCAATAAGATAGCTCTACTCCCCTATCAGCAAATCACAACCCTGCGTCAGCAGGAACGCACGTCGAAGGAAGAGTGCGATTCCACAGCCTCGGCCATTGTCAAACTGAAGGAGAAGATATCGCCACACATTCTGGAGCTAATCAAGCAACAGCGTCTATCATTTTTGATAGAAGGTAAGACATTCATGCAAAGGGATTTAATTTAGTATACTTAATCGTTCTCAATGGTTGTTAGGTACTCGTTTCTCCAAGTATTTGCGTGGAACACGAACCAAAGACAAGTTCTGGTATGCCCGTCTATCGCCCAACCACAAAGTCATCCATTATGGAGACTGCGATGAGAAGAACATACCGACATTGGAGGAGCTGCCCAAAAAGCTGCCCATCAGCGAGATCAAGCAACTGTTGGAGGGCAAGGAGTGCCCGCACATGAAGGAGACACGCATACGAAAGTCAGCAGTGAACTTGGCGTTCTCCATAACGTTTGAGAACATGGATCACTCGACACTGGATTTTTGTGGCCCCCGACGAGAGCATATTCAATTACTGGACGGACGGTATCAATGCCCTGCTTGGCCAGCCGATGGTCAGCAAGCAAAAGAACGAAGATTTCGATACACTGCTCTCAATGGAGATTAAGCTGCGTCTCCTCGATACAGAGGGTGTTGATATCAGCAAGGATCCACCACCCATACCGGAGGATCCCGAGAACTATGATTTCTGCTTCGAAAGCTAAGGGAAAATAGAATATAGCAAGTGCATGAAGCAATCAACGATAACCATTCGTACCATTTAGATTCCCATCACCTCACCCAAGATACATGCCAAAGTGTACCCATTACATATTCTCCGATTAGATTTGATTTGATATTTTTTTCGTAGTATTATTTGTGCAATTCAATCCGCAATATCGAAATGAACAAAATGAAGGGCTTGCATTCGCTAGCACTCGCATTTTGTGAACACTTACACCATTTATTAATTATATTTAGTATATAATATAGAGATTCATTAAATAACACATTTTATATACGAGTATGTATAAACAATTTTTGTACAAAAATTAACAAGAGAAGCGTATTCTTATTAAAGGCTAAAAGTTAAGGAGTTAGAAAAGCGATGATCGGCAAGCCGATCATATCATTGGATACCAAAGCAGACCAAGAAAGATGGATGCCATGGCCCGGAATAGGCTACCAGGAACATCTCCATCTTTCCTCTCTTCTACAAAGGTATCGTATCTTACCGAGATTGCAATTGTAGATGATAAAACACGCATCGGAGCGGAGCATTCAATTAAGCACAAAGCTTTTGGAGCAAAACCAAAACAGGCAGCCTACCCGAGTGGGTTTGGGCTGCCGTCTCTTTTCATTATCCGCGCACTGGCACCTTGCGCCGACGAGCCGGGGCTCGATCCTATATTCTTAATCAAATGTTATCCTCCAACAGCAGATCGTTGTCATCTCCCGATCCGGCAGGCAGACGAAGAACTCCAGTAGATTGAGTATTGGACCGCGCGAAAACGGATTCTGGTAGCGACCCCGCTTATCCCGCAGATATGGATAGCGTTTGTAGTTGAACATTTCGTTGTTTGTGAGATTCATGCAGCGTGGAGAATCTGTTCAAAAGGAAAAGGGATAAAAGGATTAAAGAATAGATTGCGATAGTGGAAACCTACCGAAGTGCAGGTGAGAATCCAGCCCAAGCCGCAAAAGACCACCGCCTCGATGAGGCCCAGCACATAGAGCAAGGTGAATCCCTCGATCATCACGCAATAGCAGGCAAAGTAGATGGTAAATGAACAATTGACCGCCACCGACAAGACAAACAGGAAGAACCACATCCGATTCCGGAGCCCCACACAATTGTAGATGAATGGACAGTGGTGATCAAAGTAGGAGACGCAGCGATTGCACACCCCGGCAATGCTTGGCCCGGAGCGGACGCAGGCAGCGGCAGCTGTGGCAGAGCCTCGTGAGCATCACGTTCCGCTTCTTTAGCTTATCGAAGTAGGGTATCTGCTTGATGGCCCGGTAGTAGGCAATCGGAGCTAAGTGGAATGTAGCCGGGATCGCGACGGTTGGCAATGGCCCAGCTAATCCACATGACGGCGTTCCAGTAGATGAAGCAGTAGTGGGAGCGGCGCAGGATATTCCAGGTGATCGGAATGGCTCGTATCATGTACATGGGATAGCCCCAGAGAAGCACGGAGAATAGGAAGAGAAAGAGGGGTCCCTTGGAGTCGCCGGCACCGCCAAAGAGCCAGCCCCAGCTCTCCGAGACGGAAGGAATCCAACGTGACTTTTTCTTCACCTCGCCGTAGAGGAGGCGCACCACATCCTGGTGCTGATGTGCCTGTGCCAGCATTATGGGTGTTTTGCCGTTCTTATCCCTTGGTTCCAAATCCAGCTGCGACTTCTCGCAGAGCAGACGCACGCACGTCATATTCCCAGAAAGACACGCCAGATGCAGAGGCGTAGATCCAAAGTTATCCGTCTTCTGCAGCTCAACCCCGGAATACATAAGCAGGCGCATCAGATCAGCGTGTCCTTTGTAGGCCGCCCAGTGAAGAGCCGTGTCGCCATTGATGTCCGTCAGATTGTTGAGTGCACACCCATGCCCAGGAGGTAGGCAGCAGTTGCGGTACGTCCATACATGCACGCCAGGTGGAGAGGCGTCAGGCCCTTAAAGTCAGCAGCATTGACGGCGACACCTGCCTGGAGCAGCACCTGGACCACCGAGGCATGGCCTTTCCTACAGGCCCAGTGGATGGGTCGCGGCCCCTGGGTTCCCAAGCACGGCAGATCAATCGGAGCTGTGCGCTCAATCAGATATCTCATCAGTTGGACATTTCCATTCAAGGCGATCCAGTGGTGCAGGAGTGTAGCCGTGCCGGTCCCTGGCCGACAGGCACTCCATGCCAAACTTCTCCACTAGATTCTCCACCTCACTGACCTCTCCATTCTTGATGATGTCAAAGATATCGTCTAGGTTGACCGTCGTGGCCCCGTCCAATCCCTCAAACAGCAAGACGCTGTCGTGATCCTCATTGCTGGCTCCATGGTTCCCGCAGCTCCTCGGCCCGTGAGTGGCGGCGAGTGCGGGCGATGGTCGATATCTATGTCCTCGGCATGGGCATGCTCCTCCGCCACCACCATATTGCATGATGAGGATGCCGTCAGGGGAAGCGCCCACACACTCCCGCGCCGCCCCCGGGCTGGGGTGAATCTTGCTGAAGCCACGTTGTAGAAATCGAAATCTACCCCAAGACGTTCAGCGCCACCAGAGAGCGGTGGTTGGTGATGAAGGGGATTTTCCAATAAGTGTGCAATTTTGTTGGCTTTTTTAACTTCGCGGCGAGCAATACTTTTCCAACAGCTTTCACTTTTTATATGCCAAGCAGCCACGAAGCACACAAAGTAAACACGGCTGCACTCGATGGCGAAGAAAATTATGTCAGCGCAATAAGAAAAATCAATAACAACGAGGGAACGTTGTGAGTTGCTGCGGACACCGCAACTCTACGGTTATACCCGATACTAAGTCAGTATGGCTCTCCTCCGGCAGACGCCGCTAATATTAAACGACACGACAAGAGTGCGTGCGAGAGAGACAGAAAATCAGTCTGAGCGTGTCGTCGGGCACTGCGCAGCCAGTGCAAATTGATTTGTTCCTTTTGGCTATAAAAATTGTCTGATCTGATCCAGATTCAGTAATCTAATAGATATGGTCGTTATCTATGATTCTGCGTTTTTAGTTTTCTCGAATCTGCAATATTGTGGATGCAACAGATTTTCGTCCTTTTCGGGGCGGAAGGGGGTGGGGCGAAATTTTGAGATACATATACGTTTTATAGTGAATCTAACAGGAGTTGCGGATACCAAATTTGGTTACTCTAGCCTTAATAGTCTCTGAGATTTGTGGATGCCACAGATTTTCGCCCTTTGTGGGGGCGGAAGTGGGTGGGGCAAAGTTTTGAAATATTCTTGTAGCAGTGACATATCACAGAAGTCTGGATCCAAAACATCGTTGCTCTAGCTCTTATAGTCTTTGAGCACTAGGCGCTAATAGGGACGGACAGACGGACAGACAGACATGGCTCAATCGACTATTGATGCTGATCAAGAATATATATACTTTATGGGGTCGGAAACGATTCCTTCTGGACGTTACACACATCCACGCATTGGGTCCCATTTCGAAATCGATTTGGCGCCAAAGCTTTAGCAGCTGACATTCCGGTATTTAGGTATTTTTCCAATCTGGTCACATGTTCTCGCTCTATCTCTCCCTCCTCTCTTTCTTTAAATTTTTTTCGAAAAATGGGTGACAACGTGGTGCCGGAATTAAGTCATTTGGATTTAAACAAGCAAAAGGCATGTTAAACTCTAAACGAATTGCATTGCAGTGTATGAGAAGTGACAGATTACAGAGTTATGTTGAAACTTGTGCCGCTTGGCGTTGGCGTCAGGTCTTGTAAAGCAATAAGCAGCGCTGTTTGCCTGCGATCGGTGCCAGCCACAGCGTCCAAATATCAGACACAGCATCTACTACAACAGCAGGAAAATCAACCAGATAAAGGCCTGTTAAGAAGCTATCGCTGCTACGCAACTTTGGTTGGTGTCCTTAGGCCATACATAGCATTGTCCTTACTGTTCATAAGTGTTAGTGTTCTTCCCTTTGCCTGTACTACAAATGTTGTGCCATTTATGAGGGGGCTCGAGTTGAATCACTGCCAGCCGGCTGCTGTGACGTCACTTACTCGATTCGACCCTCTTACATTGTATGACTGAATGTACCTCCCCTATTGCATCAGTTTTAAAATTCCGGAGAAGAAAACGCTCAAAGATAGATAGGTGGTCCCTCAGGCAGTACAAGAAGAGCCGAAAGAAATTTGTCATCGTCATTGCCTCGCTTACAATTGTTCAAATAAACAGTGCCAGCGCTCGCCAGCACGATAACAGACACCGAAAAATCATTCCACTAATTGCTTTTCGACTGCATACGTAGTCAAAATATTACCAAATAAAAAAATAAGCTGTGATTTCGTAGACTTATTGATTTTTCCCTCGATTTGCAGGCTGGCAAAATGAAGAAGGAGAAAAAGGAGAAGCCGGCCGGTGCTGCCGGAGACAGTCGCAAGGGTAAGGAGTCGCGAGTTTCCTTAGTAAAAAACATTCACTGAATAGACCTCCTTTCGATTTAGAACTTAGCCCCTTGCCCAAATACATTGAGGAACGTAATATCCTTTGGGAGAAATGCAAGGCTGAGTACCTCGCCGAATTGGCTGTCAAGCCTCGCGAGACCATCAAAGTCACCTTGCCCGATGGCAAGCAAGTAGATGCCATCTCGTGGGAGACCACGCCCTACGATGTGGCCCGTGGCATCAGCCAAGGTCTGGCCGACAAACACAATTATATCCAAGGTGAACGGACAGGTCTGGGACTTGGATCGAGTGCTCGAAGAAAAACTGCTCCTTGCAGTTGCTAAAGTTCGACGATCCCGAAGCGCAGGCCGTCCTTCTGGCATAGCTCCGCTCATATAATGGGTGAGGCCATGGAGCGCATCTACGGTGGACATCTTTGCTATGGTCCGCCCATTGAGAGTGGCTTCTACTACGACATGCATCTGGAGGGGGAAGGCGTAAGTACTTCAGGTTTCTCTTCTTATCAAAAAGCCTTTAATTAATGGAGGTCTTCTCTTGTAGATCTCTACCAACGACTATGGCACCATGGAGTCCCTGGTCAAGCAAATCGTAAAAGAGAAGCAGAACTTTGAGCGTCTGGAGATGAAGAAAGCCGATCTGTTGGAAATGTTCAAGTACAACGAGTTTAAGTTGCGTATTCTGAACGAGAAGGTGACCACGGATCGCACCACTGTGTACAAGTGCGGCTCTCTCATCGATCTCTGCCGCGGTCCCCACGTCCGCCACACAGGCAAGGTCAAGGCCCTGAAGATTACTAAGAACTCGTCGACCTATTGGGAGGGCAAGGCCGATGCCGAGACATTGGCAGAGGGGTCTATGGCATCTCGTTCCCCGATCCCAAGCAGCTCAAGGAATGGGAGAAGCTTCAGGAGGAAGCCGCCAAGCGAGACCATCGCAAAATTGACCGTGAGCAGGAACTGTTCTTTTTCCACGAGCTGTCGCCTGGCTCCTGCTTCTTCCAGCCACGTGGAGCGCACATCTACAACACGCTGATGGGCTTCATCAAGTCGGAATACAGGAAGCGGGGCTTCCAGGAGGTCATCTCGCCAAACATCTACAATGCCAAACTCTGGATGACATCCGGACATTGGCAGCACTATGCCGAGAATATGTTCTCCTTCGAGGGCGGAGAAAGGAGAAATTCGCCCTGAAGCCCCATGAATTGCCCTGGCCACTGTCTTATCTTTGATACTCGCAACAGATCCTGGAGGGAGCTGCCACTCCGCATGGGCCGACTTTGGTGTTTGGTTGTTTTGCATCGCAATGAGCTCTCGGGCGCCTTGACTGGATTGACACGTGTGCGTCGCTTCCAACAGGATGATGCGCACATCTTCTGTGCTCCCGAGCAGATCAAGAGCGAGGATGAAGGGCTGTTTGGAGTTCCTGAAGCATGTCTATACATTTTCGGCTTCACCTTCCAGCTTGTTTTGTCCACGCGTCCAGAGAAGTATCTGGGCGAGCTCGAGCAGTGGAATGATGCTGAGAAGGCCTTGGAGGAGTCTCTCAATGAGTTCGGCATGCCCTGGAAGGAGATCTCCCGGCGAGATGGCGCCTTCTATGGCCCCAAGATTGATATTACTATTATGGATGCTTTGAAGCGGGCACATCAGTGCGCCCACCATACAATTGGATTTCCAAGCTACCCATTCGCTTTAATCTCACTACATTGCCGACGACGGCGAGAAAGAAGCGTCCAGTGATCATCCATTCGCGCCATCCTGGGCTCTGTGGAGCGTATGATTGCCATTCTAACGGAAAACTATGCTGGCAAATGGCCCTTCTGGCTGTCGCCCCGTCAAGTGATGGTCGTCCCAGTGGGTCCGGCCTACGATCAATCGCCCAGACAGTCAAGGACCAGCTCCATGCCGCTGGCTTCATGAGCGAGGCCGACTGCGATGCCGGCGATACGATGAACAAGAAGATCCGAAATGCTCAGTTGGCCCAGTTCAACTTTATCCTGGTGGTCGGCGACAAGGAGCGTTCCTCGAATACCGTCAATGTGCGCACACGCGACAACAAGGTGCATGGTGAGGTCTCTGTCTCGGAGCTGATCACCAAGCTGCAGAAGATACGCGATGAGTTTATCACAAACGAGGACAACTTCTAGGGACACCACATCTTAAACTCTATTTATATATCTTATACTTAATGTGTATTTGCAAAGCAAACAAGTTGGCATTTTTTTCTTTCAATATATTTACGCTTATGAAACCGGAATTCAGAAATAAAACAAACAAAAAACTAAGTCCTATATTTCATGTCGCCTAGCCCCAGCCCCAGTCGCAGTCCATGCGGGAATCGAATCAGTTAACAACACTCACGCCCGATAAGATACGGCGCCCCAAATTGCAGCGACCGAACCGAAGAACTATTCTGATATCATGATTCACTTTCTGGGGTTTTAGTTTTTCTTTTGTTTTGAATTAATTATTTCTAGTAAAGTGTATATTTTCATTTTCATAATTTGATTTATTAAAAATTGCATTCAAATGTTTTAGGTTGGTTTCTTTATTCAATTATATTATCAATTTTGTAAGCCATATGCTTTTTCGCGTAAAAAATGCACAAATTCTCTCGCTAATCGAAGCAAAAATCGTTAATAATATTTTTAAATGTTTACGGTTGCCATCTGCCTCAGTGCTCGGTGCTGCCTGCCTGCCCGCCTGTCTGTCTGTTTCATTATTTTTGTCATAAAAATACATAATATATATTTATATTTATATTTATTCATAAGATGCACGTGGCCAAGTCCTATGCCATCAAAAGTTTCCAGTTGTTTTACAGTTGCCGAAGCTATAAACAAAAACCAACCAAGTAAAAATGGGCAAAACAAAGCCGCAAACAGAAACAGAACGGGGCTATAAATGGAAAAAACTATTTGCTTAGCCGTGGAATCATTTGAACACAGGCTGGCTCTCAGTGGTATCTATGTACTTTTACTGGCCTATGCTCGCATGCTTTTGTGTGGAGATGCCAAATGGAATGTTGTTTGGGGGATCTGTTCTGATCTTCGTCTACCGCTTGGCCTGATTTAAGTACATAAAAGCGTGTGATCTTCTACGGCATCTGCATCTTCTTGTCGTCTGTATTTATGGGGACTTTTGCAGGGGAACGGGTGAATGTGAATGTGAGAATGGAAACTGTTCTCTTGATCCCTGATCTCTCGTTTCTACGATCTCTATGCCTCATGCTTTATGCATCTTGGCCTGCCTCAGGATTAGCTCATTTAAATTGCATTGCATTAGATAATTAACATTAATTAGTTAGCCGATTTCGTTAATTGTTGTTTGTTTGTTTAGTCTATTTTCTGCTTTTTGCTATCATTTTTACTTTATAAATAAACTTAAACATAAAATTGTGTATGTGTGTATAGATGTTTGTTTGCCGGAGGTTTCGCATCCTCTGTCTACTGCTGATCCGCTGATCCAGCCACATACACGCTACACCTGTGTGTACACGCACACTCACCACACCCGTTGCCAGCGGTGTGTGTGGAAAATGCTATGCTGCTGCTGCTGCTGTTGTTGTCGTAGCGGAGGATGGGGGTTGGGTTGGTTGGGTGTGACGTTGGTTGTCTAGAACTAGTTCTAGCATGCACAACCGCCTTCGGGATCTTTTGTCTCGTTGGGCGAGTCCTTAAGCACAACCTCTTGCATGTCCTCGGAGGGTTTGTTCTCAGTGGAGTCCATACCGGGCAGCGCCGCCGCCACGCGTCTGAACAGTTGTTTCACATTGTAACCGGCTTTGGCGCTGGGTCTCGATGAACATCACATTCAGCTCTTTCGCCTTGCGCTCCCCCTCCTGCGGTGAGGACTTGTCGCTTGTCGGACAGATCCGTCTTATTGCCCGACACAACATGATGATGACATCACTGCCCGCGCTCTGTGCGAACGTCATCTATCCACTTGGACGTCTGGGTGGAATGAGTTCGTATTGGTGATGTCGTAGACGACCACAGCACACCGTGGAGTCGCGAATGTAGGAGGGTATCAGCGAAACGGAAGCGCTCCTGGCCCGCCGTGTCCCACAGCTGGAGGCGCACTGTCCGATCCTCAAGGTACATGGTCTTGGATAGAAAATCAATACCGATGGTTGCCTGGTAGGTGTTGTCGAAGCTGTCATACATGAAGCGTGTAATCAACGACGTCTTCCCACACTCTGCTCGCCGAGAAGGAAAACCAACTTGAACTTCCTGAGCGGATTGCCAAAGTCGCGGTATGACATGGTTGCTGCTGTGTCTGCTGCGTCTCTTCTTTCGTCGATCTACGCCGCCCGTGCAACTCTCGTACGTGTCTACTTTTTTTTAATTGCGGGTTTGCTGACCTCTCTCTCTTGCGCACTCTCTCCCCTCTTTTGTTGATACTGGGTTGGGCCTGGGGTTTTAGTGGCTCCTATTGCATGCGTAGCCCTGTGTTCTCGATACTATACAAATAATGGTCGATGCACACACTTACTTAATGCTGTCGGGCAGAAGCGGTGATTAGCAGATCAAATTACTTTATAATATTCGTTTCGTCGTGGAAAAAATTTTAGCCAGCAAATCTCGTCTTCTTCTTAATTTCTGAGTCAGTTTGCTGTGACCCAGTGTTACCAGATTTTGAGCGTAAAAATATGCTGGATTTCACAAAAATGAAAGCTAGAACAAGCTAAAAATTGTAAAAAAAAAAGGCTAAAACGGTCAAATCCATCATAAGGTTAAATATAAGGCATAATGCCGCCTCATGCTCCTGTATTTTATAGCTTTTTTTTTATAAAGCTAGTTTATTCTTTTGGGCAATGCCTAAAAATATATGTAGGACATAAAAAGGCTAGATTTAAGCTATAAATTTCTGTTTTTAAATAAGCTAGATCTAGAAATAGGATAAAATGGTAACACTGGTATATCCATCCACAGCAAAAATACCGAAGTTCGCAGCGCTCTGGTATTTTATTAAAATACATATGACATGCAAAGGAAGAAGAAGAACAGACCTCGACAGGGGGGGTGGGGGTGGAACAGCTGTTCGATAACGGCATCTGGAAACCGTCTTCAGGATTCTGGCCGACAAGGTTGCGTGAGCCGTGGGGAATGGGCCTGCTCCACCTCTGCCTGTACCGGCCCCGCGACCCCCCTGCGTGTTACCTGCCGCCTTCCTGCTGTTCTCGCGCCAGGAGCACATTGCCCGCATATCGACCGAGTACAGCGAGGGTGCATCTACTGGACTAACCATAAGACCAAGTGCATCTTCCGGCTCCTATGTGCAACGGGACATTGAGCGGGTGCACAAGACGACGGGCGAGAACCGCAGCCTCGTCCATTCGGGCATGACGTACATCACTTCGCGTGAATGCGTTAAAGCTCAACAACGGGGGCTGCTCCCTCCTGGGCTTGGACCAGCGCGGTAGACGGCGCATGACCTGTACCTGCTCCACCCACTACCATCTGGCCAAGAACGGAATCTCCTGCATCCCACACAAGAACTATGTACATCATCTTCAGCCAGAGGAACAGCTTCGGCCGACTGCTGTTCGACAAGATCCGAGCCGTGGACTATGTTTGGAATGCAACATCTTGAGATAGATTCCACTTGAACTTTTCTGCGCATTCGTCTAGGCGAATGGCTGGATATATGTATGTACCACGTCAAGTGCCCCTGCTTGGGAGTCACTTAATCTTAATTATAATAAACGCTTATCTCGAAAACATGAAAGTTAATTGAAACCCTTATCTTCT
>NW_020825300.1:0-53649 GCF_003286085.1 Drosophila persimilis | reverse complement strand
TGCATTTTAAAAATCATTTGTAATTTAGTCAATTGTATTTCCTCTTCAAAGGTCCTATAATTATAATCGAGGCTGTAATATTGCTGTCTTTCCTATTGAACGAAGCTAAACAAATGTATACGAATTTTGTTGTTCAAAGAGGGCCTGGAGAACTGAATGTCAGTCTGTTTTACATATCAAATCTCATATTAGACAGCATATCAACAAAACTACAGCTCCAAAAAAATTTCGACAGAAAATAATTCGTACCGTACCAAAATACTAAAAAAACGAATACACGCAATATTTCATGTAAATATTCGCTGAGATGATATGCTGGAATAGTTGTGAGTAGATAGGAAGACAATCGAACTGGTAAATGATTATAAATAACTCTTAACTTTAAGAACATTAAAATGGAAATAAGCATGGTTAAAAATGGGTAGCCGTAGAGAGCTCAATGTTTTGGACAACATGGATAATCGATGGAATTATCTATATTCAGCCAAGAACAAAATTCCTTGGCCCGTGACGATGGGCCGCTTGGTGAAGCCACGCAGTTATATATTTTATACCAACAGAAGAAGCCCTCCCAGCAAGAGGATGCAAGAGACCTCACAAGCTCTTCAATTTCACAGTCAATTTCAAACCTGGATGATAGTAATTCAGACGAAGCATATTCAGATACGGGTTTATGGAAGCCTCGAGGTCGTATCATTTATCTTAAAAAACCAAATTCCCTCTCCTATGACGTTGGGCCGCTTTGGTGATGGCCACGCAGCTAGAATGCCTTTCCCCTGGAACGACGATTGGCATATGCACTCTGACATATATCCTGGACTACCCCGGCGTACACCTCGTAGGGTAGACCAGAGCATATTGGAAAATTTGCTTTACACTGTCCTATCCTTACAGAATTTATTATCAGTTCCGACCAAATTCCAAACAGACGCGCTCATCTCTCATTTTTGCTTCGGTACTTATCAATACTACTATATCAAATATTTTTTATATATACAAATAAAATCTTTTCTATTCTATATATATTATTTTTATTAATTTATTTTATTAAAGAAAGTTCGTTGTTAGTTGACACTACTTACGTACAACTCAGAACGGCTAAACCTAAACATAATTTAGAATTGTTTATTTTTATTTTAAAAAATGCAGGTCTAATTGTTTTCATTCGACGTATACTTGACTGTTGCCCGCAACGGAATTCATAGATTAGATCCACGAAGCTGGCCTTTATATTTTGTGTTTACCTGGTTCAGGTACAAATTCATAAAACAATTCAGAACAACTATGAACGTTATAGTAAATGTTCCGACCATAAATTACCCTGCAGTAGTTTTTTTGTTTTTTGATTAACTTTTTTTTATTCACATGTATGTACATATTTATATACATTAGAAAAAACTCGAGCCTAGTGTACAACAATTGTAACAATGTTCAGTTTTATTTGTGTTCAAATAAGCCTATGAACATATGTTAATGTGTAATTCCAATCATAATTGTATACAGCTGTAAATGTAAATATGGTTGAGTATTTGTAGAAATTATGGGGTAGTGCAACGAATTGTTATCAGTTGGATTTTATAAATTGATTTTAATTTTATATTCCCACTCAAGCTAATGGGTCCAATCTAAAAAGCTTATCACTAAGTGGTGGATTGAACAGCTTCGGTGTCCGAAGCTCAATGCTCATTCCGCATTTCATTTTATTCTAGTTAATACGATCGATTAGACGCTACAGCAAAGCCTTCCGTTTGTCGAAATGAATTATTTCAACGGCATAATAGTTTTTGTTCGTTTTGGCTACTCTTAACATTGTGGTCTCCGAGCATGTCTGTGGATTTGAGGTAAAAATGTTGATATATACATGTATATAGATTTGAGCTGCATTATCACTTTAAAAATAACTTTCTAATGTTGCAATTATCAATTTTAGTCCTGCCCTAAGACCAATCAAATATGATTAATGTGCATTTAGTTCCCCACTCACACGATGATGTCGGTTGGCTAAAAACAGTTGATCAATATTACTATGGAAGCAATAACAATATTCAGCATGCAGGCGTCCAATATATATTAGACACAGTAGTGGAAGAGCTATTAAAGGACTCAAGGCGTCGTTTCATACAAGTAGAAACATCATTTTTTTTTAAATGGTACTCTGAACAAACGGTGACTATGAAGATAGCTGTGAAGCAATTAGTCGCTGAAGGACGCCTGGAATTTGCTGGAGGAGCGTGGAGCATGAATGATGAAGCTACAGTTCACTACCAAAGTGTCATAGACCAATTTAATTTAGGCTTAAAGTAAGTAAAGACAGTAATTTGTTTTAGTTTTTTTCGTGCATCATGTAAACTAAACCAACAGAGAGTTCAATGAACCAAACCGTCTCTTATATTTTCAGATTTTTGAAAGATACTTTCGGGACTTGCGCTCGTCCTCGAATTGGTTGGCAGATAGATCCCTTCGGGCATTCCCGAGAAATGGCTTCTATATTTGCACAAATGGGTTACAACGGTGAGTTTTTTGCTCGCATGGATTATGTTGAAAAGAACACACGTCTGAAATCCCTGGCCATGGAAATGATTTGGAGATCTAGCGAATATTTTAAAGACTCCGAAATTTTCACTGGTTTGCTTTATCAGCACTATGGATCTCCTCCCGGGTTCTGCTTTGACATCCATTGTCAGGATGATCCCATAATTGACGGAAAGAGCTACGACAATAACGTGGACAAACGAGTCGATGATTTTATTGCCTACGTAACGTCAATGTCAAAGTCGTTCAGAGCTAATCATATAATGGTTCCAATGGGTGATGATTTCCAATATGAAGACGCCGAGGTGAACTTTAAAAATATGGACAAACTAATTAAGTAAGTACTTACAGGTAAATCTAAAATATAAATTTTTCTTTTATTAAAGAATTTCTTTAATTACATTACATTTACATTAGGTATGTTAATAACCGTCAACTGGAGGGTTCAAAAATCAATCTATTTTACTCAACTCCATCTTGCTACCTCTACGAATTGCATCAGTTACTGCAAAGTTGGCCAAACAAAACCGAGGATTTCTTTCCATATTCTAGCGACAATCATTCTTATTGGACTGGATATTTTACTTCACGTCCAACCCAAAAACGTTTCGAGCGGGATGGAAATCATTTCCTTCAGACGGTTAAACAACTTAGCACACTAGCTAATCTGACCAGCGTTAAGCACACAAAATCCCTAAGCATCTTGCGGCAGGCAATGGGTGTTATGCAGCATCATGATGCTATAACGGGCACTGAAAAACAGGCAGTTGCCCAAGACTACGATCAAATGTTATACAACGCAATTATTGGAGCCGAAAATAATGCTCGCGATGCTCTGCGTGTGTTAACCAATCATACTAGGGCGGAGTTCCAAACTTGCTTAGAATTAAACATAAGTGTTTGCGCGCTTACACAGACAAGTGCTAACAACATAGTGGTAACATTAGTTAACCCGCTGGCTCACACTTCTTCCCAATATGTGCGTGTGCCTGTAACGGAAGAAAAACTATCAAGTTACCCGATGAAAACGGTACAAGTGATGATTATGATATTGATTGATATTATATAAACAAACTGTTTTTATTTAGGTGCGTGAAATATCATCGGAGATTGTACCAGTGCCATTGGAAATTTTAGGTCTTCAACACCGTTCGAATGACACTCAGCATGAATTAGTCTTAAAGCCAGTGTGAAAAAAATTTCCAACTTCTATATTCGCGTACTTCCCTTACCGAGAAAGAAAAATTACTTAATTAACGATCAAACAATACCCATAGCTGAGAACGACGCAGATGAATTCACGTTAGAGAACTCAGTAAGTGAGATACAAAAGAGTAATTACCACTAATTCAATTCAATGAAATAATTTTCAGCTTATAAGGCTTGTGTTCACCAAAAGTACAGGCCACCTTAAAGCTGTAGAAATGAATGGTGTATCCGAAAATATTCATCAAAGCTTTGGCATTTATAAAGGCTTCCAGGGCAATAACGGCATTTCAAAAAATCGATCCTCAGGTGCATATGTTTTTCGTCCAGACGGAGAAATTCAAGTTCTTAAGCGATAAAATAGAATATTCAATTTACAATGGTAAGAATGTTAGGGAAGTTCATCAACATGTGAACGAGTGGATTTCCCAAGTAGTACGTATTTATGATGGAGTAAACCGTGTGGAGTTTGAATGGCTAATTGGGCCGCTTTACAAGCAACGTATACTCGAATGGCACTTTTTACACTGATTCCAATGGTCGAGAAATGCTTGAACGTAAAAGGAACCAACGAGAATTCTTCGAACCAGATATGACAGAAGAAATAAGTGGGAAATTACTATCCAGTTACCGCACAAATGTACATACAAGATGATCATAAGCGTATAACTCTACTCAATGATCGTTCACAAGGGCGGAAACTAGCTTGGAAGACGGTGAAATTGGAGTTGATGCTACAATCGTCGTTTATTAAATGACGATGCATTTGGGGTCGGCGAAGCTCTTAATGAAGAACAGTTTGGCAAAGGTTTGATAGCAAGAGGAAAAGTTTTCTTATTCTGAATGCTGTCCCAGAGAATCCAAATTGTTTTGAGCGTTTAACCCACCATGAATTACATTTGCCATTTTGTAAGTTTTTCAGTAAAACAAATACCGTTCCTTCGATAGTTTCAGCACATGATGCCAAATTTTAACGATTTTCCGGAATCAATGGAGGCTTCTTTCCTTGAGCCTTATTCAACCAACAAATTCTTTTACGATTGGAGAACTTTAATTCCTGTGGAGGCATAAAAGCTACAACATTCATCCTCTTTCGAAATCTTTGCGCGGACGACAGATTTGGGAAGTAACTTTAGATGGAAATATGCCTCTAAGACAAATGAAGAGATTCAAGTTTCATCATGATGGTACCGGCATTATTCCTTCTTCAGTCAGTTACTTCTTTTACTCCACATAAGCCACTGGAGGCTAATTATACGATGGATGCTTCTAAGTTTAGTGTTACGCTGTTACCAATGCAAATTCGTACCTTTATAGGTCCATCAGTAATAAATTATTTACCACATAATTATATTTTCTAAAACTGGAATAGGTTGTCCGGTACTGTTGCTAAATTAAAATAAAACTAACTAATTGCATACAATATCTTGTTTTAGGAATTATCTTTGCCCACGTTTTCTACATCTGGATAAGTTGTCTTTTGAGTGCCTCATGGCTCCAGAGATGACCTATGTAGCTCTGTCTTTCTCTCTCCTAAACACCACAAGAACAACAAAAGTCCCTTTATGCGGACAATTTTGGGGCTCTGCTCAATTGCATGTTTTTTGTGCTGTGAACTCATCAAAATAATCAAAATAAATAACCGCTTTAAGTTGTCCTTGTGAGCACAAGAAACCAAGCGAAGAGAAGAACACTGTTCGGTTTCTGAGAGGCTAACTGTGTTTCGTTCTTTCAATTTTTTTCAGTGAGAAGATCGTATTGAAACGAATGAGAAACGTTTTTAAAGTCGCAGCTACTAACGCTATTCTACATTTATATCCGATACTCAGTCAGTATGGCCCCCCTACGCGAGAGTGCGCACCCTGATTAACAAAGAGTGCGTGAGATAGAGAGAGAATTAGTTAGCGCGTTGCTATGCTATCGAAGCCACTGCAGTTTCATTTCTCTAGCTCTTATAGTCTCTGAGAGTACAGCAAATCCTCTACCTTTTTTTCTGATCTGTAAGAATCAAATGCTCACCTCCTCGTTGGGTAATGGGCTACCAGCAGGCTGAACCCTCTAGTCCTTTTTGGAGAAACCAAAGTGCTCGGTCCCCTTAGACTGCATTTTCAAGAACACCTTTGCTCTCGGTATAGACAGGATCAGCTATATATCAGCACCTTGGGACCGGGATGCGATGTTTTTCAAACGTGTGCCGCGGCAAAGTGGTGTACCATTTGGTGTGCCGCGGAAAAAAATGGAAACCTCACCTAAAAATAGCTGAGATCTGTCCAGATCACCTACCTACGTCCGAGCCTGCATCGACTAAGGAGCCCATACATCTCAAATTGCAAAGAGTCAGCAGGCACGCTTCTTTCCGACATTTGGGCTAATATCCAAAAGTTTGGTTAATTTTGTTTTTTATGCCCATCCGGTATGCACCTTTAGGTTTCACTTTGACCAGCTCCTCCGAAGATCCTGCATTACCTCGGACACAGCAAGCAATCAAGCAATGCAGTGTTCATTGCCCAGCCGGCACCCTCGTAGAGAGTAAGTGTACGTAACATTACCTTGTACCAGGGTTAGTACTAAGGTTGGGTGTATAGCTTGGGTGACGTCTTGGCCAAGAAACCAACTCACTTCTACATGTCTGGGTGTCATGCGATCTCTGGACATTGGGATGATTTTCAGTCAAATGTACTCGACTCGGCGAGTACTCGAGAGATGTCACGGGAAAACTTTTTATCTCCGCACACCTGCAAGATTTCCAAAGTTTAAGGTAAAAAATATGCGGGATATAAAAGAAAAGACCCTAGGAGAGCCTAGACTTATACCCTAGAAAAGAAACCCAGGAGAGACATAATCGCTGTAGGTCCCCAAACAGTCCCACCAAAAAGATGGCTCAGGTCAGGATTTGATCGTCTTTGGGTGGCATAGGCTGCTAAGATGGGCGTTGCCGATACGACCCGGGATCTGCGACATCTCGATGTTTCGCGTAGCCTGCTGCATCTGCCGCACACCGAGCAAGATCGGCTGTTGGGCGCAGATTGTTAGCCTGATCAGTCTGGATTTTAAATTATAAGGGAATTAGATACAAAAGCGTGGGCCATACCAGCTGGCATCTGGAAAGAAAGAAATTTGGTCTCTCTAAATAATCTCCATCCGTCTGTCTGTCCCCTGGTCAGAAACGACACACGCACATTCTGTCTCTCTCTCATTGTTCCTTAAGCAGTGGCATCCTGTAGAAAAGCTAGCGATATTTAACGGTTGGATGGTATTCGTATTTCGCAAGTGGAAAGAAAGAGAGTGAAATATTTAACGGAAGGTCAGGAATGGAAACAGCTAGAATGTTGGTTATTAGATGGAATCGAAATAGACGAAGTGCACGAAATTACGGTTTGAACATAAATAGCGCTTGTGCCTCTCTATGTTGCGTTTTCGCCCAAACATTCTGTTTCATTTTCACCTGTTCTGTTAAACGCCAAATTTAGTTCTATTAAGCCCAGAATTAAGAGTATTATGTGCACAAAAGCCTCTGTTATGTGTAACAGAGATTTAATTCCGAAGTATCGATAACAAAATACGTCTGCGAAAGCCGTAAGCTCGAAAACGTAAAGTGTTGTTGACATAATTGGTCAGGTCAACAGCACTATGCAACACCATATTTACGCTTCGAGTCAGACCGACAATTTATGATAGATTTGGAGCTTTACAAATATAGAATAATTCAGTGATTCGGGCAAATTGAAATCTTACTGAAAGAAGCGGGAATATAAAAAAACACATTTTTTAAAATTGCTTTAAAGTTGTTACTACAGTTGGTCAAAATATAGTAATTATTTTTGTTTGTTTTACTTTCTTGTTTCTTCTTTCGAATTTTTTTTTTATTTTAGTTTTCTCTTAATATTAACTTGCTTGTGTAGAGTCTTTTTGTTTATATTTGGACTGTTTCGACGCTCGACTACCAGTAGCTAGTGACAACTTGTAGGTTGTGGCTACATCAGTGCATTCGCTGACCGCCGAAGTGCTACAAACCATGTATTGAGTTAATGTACACATACATACGGATGAATGTACATGTACATATCAACGCCAAAGAGAGCAATCAAGTACATTTAGTTCTCGAGCTGAGTTGTGTTCTCCGCTTGATCATTCTGATGTGGTTGGTTATTGGTGTAGGAAACATTCAGTAAGTTCGCTTTGTCGATTCCTTATCAAAGTACATAAATTTAGCGGTCATGTTTGTGTGTAAAATTATTCGTAAGTCTGTATGTACATTGTGTTCCTTTTGTCCATATAGCATAGAAGGAGAAAGCTACCATGTCTCGCGAAACTATATCTTGGTCTGCAGCTTTATGCATATTTTTCTTACTTTCTACATGGCGTCGATATGCGAAATATCAATGCAGCCTACGACAAATTGAGAGAGTCACCGGCATCCCAGTGCGGTTATCTGGTGAGTAAATGCGCATTTAAAATACAACAACAAAGAAATTTAACCTCTGGGAGTCGATGCTAAAGGTACCCCACCGTTGTCTTTATTATTTACTAGAGTATTATATTATTTTCAAGAAATTACTGATCTCTCTGACTGATCATTTGTATGTTTACTTCAGGGATCGGCTTGCATATATATAGATACATAAGTATGTGCATGTTCACATGTTTTTTTATTGCTTTTGTGTGAGTAGACAGCAGGCAAAACGGAACATTGTTTTGGTGCCAACCACTGCTTTACGTGAGCGCAGCATCGGAACAATTTCCAATGCACCGGCCTCTGGTTTACTTATACATACATAGTATATTTACATATTACACATATGCATACACATAATTGCGATGGTAGTTGCTTCAGGTTAAAAATACATGTGTACATGCAATATGAATCCTGCTATTGATATTACAGCAAGTATAGTGATTTCGACAACATGCAACGCCGCTCAACCTGAGGTGGAAGCGTATATTTGTAGATATGTATGTATATATATGTAGCCAACATCAGCAGACAACTCTATACATATATTTATGTCTGTCGGTCGTCATAAATAGATGTTTGTTTGGGTTGCGTGTGCTGCAGCCGAACCGCCTGTTTGAATGATAAGCATTTATTGGTGATTGAACTTCAATGAGTATGCATGTATACATATGTATGTAGGTAAATGCAATGAACATATCTTGAATATCGGGCACGTGTGACGTATACAATATCATTTCAGACTATTTACATTCATGTATTCCCATGCTGCACAGAATATCAAATCCATATAGATTTGAGCTTTTTCTCTCTCTTTTTGCGCCCTCTCCCCGGAAAAAGCTTGGCTTTTGTTTCAGTGCTCATTTGCTTGACTTGCGGAATAAAATAGGATATAGTCGCTGCGACGCTTATGAAAAAATGTTCGATTGGGCATGAAAATCGTATTTGATGATATCTTTACAAAAAGACATACATACTGCTCTTATTTTAAATATTAATTAATGCTTTAATTACTTTTTAAACATTTTAAATTGTAACCATACCGAATATCCAAAAAATTTAAGAGCTGTCATCCTACAAAACCGAATATGTTAAATGTGCATCTGATAGCACACACCCATGATGACGTCGGATGGTTAAAAACGGTTGACCAATATTACTACGGCAGTGAGACTAATATTCAAAAGGCTGGTGTGCAATATATTATTGATTCAGTTGTGGACGCTTTGATCAAAGATCCAGAGAAACGATTTATCTACGTTGAATCGGCTTTTTTCTTTAAATGGTGGAAGGAGCAAACTTCATCAGTTCAAGAATCCGTAAAAAAGTTGGTAAGCGAAGGAAGGCTGGAGTTTATTGGTGGAGCATGGAGTATGAATGATGAAGCCACAACGCATTATCAAAGCATAATAGATCAATTTTCCTGGGGATTGAGGTATGGATGAGAATACAATTTTATACAACAAAATCGATTAACAGAGCCATTTCAGACGTTTAAATGATACCTTTGGAGAATGTGGTCGCCCTCGAATAGGGTGGCAAATTGATCCATTTGGTCACTCAAGAGAGATGGCTTCAATATTCGCGCAAATGGGATTCGATGGAATGTTTTTCGGGCGATTAGATTACCAGGATAAGGACGAACGCCTAATGACAAAGAACGCTGAAATGATATGGCACGGATCCGCAAATTTGGGTATTTGAATTTTTTTATTACTTTATAATGTTTTATTACTATTAATTTGTTTCTTAATCTGTTTTTTTTTTTTTACAAAATGGTAACGTATACACTCTCAAAATAGGAAAGTCCTCTGATCTGTTCACTGGTGCCCTTTACAACAATTACCAAGCACCGGATGGATTTTGTTTTGATATTCTGTGCAGTGATGATCCCATAATAGATGGAAAACATAGCCCCGATAACAATGTTAAAGAACGGGTGAGATTCCAAATATGCTGTTTTTGGTGTTACCACTTACAAGAGGCAACGTATTCAACATTTTGCAATTTTTTTTCGGTTTCCTATTGCTTTACTGATTGCACTAGGTCGATACGTTTTTGGATTACGCCAAAACACAAAGCAAATACTACCGAACCGACAATGTTATTATAACAATGGGTGGTGACTTTACATATCAGGCTGCGCAAGTTTATTACAAAAATCTCGACAAATTAATACGGTAATTGAAATTTAGTTTTTATGTGCACCGTCTATTGTTAACGAAAGCCTCTCAGATAAGAATATTCTGTCCAAAATGTTTTGTCAGAACGTGAAAAAATTAATTGCAATCATTGCCACCCTTATGTGTAAATGTATATATGTATAACAGGTAGATGCTTTCTTTGATTTTGTTACTAAAATGGCTGAAAGTTATCGGACACCTAACTTACTTATTACTATGGGTGAGGATTTTCACTACCAAAACGCCGGAATGTGGTATACAAAC
The DNA here is from genome assembly GCF_003286085.1 of Drosophila persimilis. Taxonomy (NCBI): domain Eukaryota; kingdom Metazoa; phylum Arthropoda; class Insecta; order Diptera; family Drosophilidae; genus Drosophila; species Drosophila persimilis. The sequence continues at coordinate 43,011 of NW_020825300.1, read as the reverse complement.
ATGGACAAATTAATAAAGTAAGTAACTAAACGGCAGGGGCTTTCCTTAACAAAGTATACCAATCACTGAATTTAGCGAGTTGGAAAACCTTAGGCAGATAATCTTTTTTTTATTAATTCACAGGTATGCGAATGCGCGTCAGGTGAATGGGTCAAATATAAACTTAATTTATTCGACCCCATCTTGTTATCTCAAGTCGCTGCACGAGTCCGGCATTACATGGCCCACGAAGAGTGATGACTTCTTTCCATACGCATCTGACCCTCATGCTTATTGGACGGGATACTTTACATCGCGACCAACGATAAAGCGCTTTGAGCGGGATGGTAATCATTTCTTGGCAAGTATGCAAGCAACTAAGTGCACTTGCTCCAAAAAAATCAGTTGAATTTGAGCCTCATTTGACATTTATGCGCGAAACACTTGGCATCATGCAGCACCATGATGCAATAACCGGCACAGAAAAGCAAAAGGTCGCGTTAGATTATGCAAAACGCTTAAGTGTCGGGATCAGGGCATGCGCTGCGAACACAAGATCTGTGCTAAATCAATTATCCGTACAATCGGAGACAAGTGCGAGTACAAGTGAGACACGTTCTGATTATATTTTTGATTTTAAAATCTGTCCCTTGCTGAACATCACTTCTTGTCCCGTATCCGAGTCAAATGAAAGATTTGCATTAACGCTTTACAATCCACTGGCTCATTTTACCGATGAATATGTGAGAGTACCCGTTGCACACCACAATTATAAAGTAATTGATAATAAGGGTATGGTGATAAAAATCAAAAAAAATTTTTTACAGAAGATCAAACGATATCTTTTAAATTATAGGTGTGACTATGGAAATTCAGCTGTTACCAATACCCTCCGCAGTAATGAATATGAAAAACAGAACCTCAAATGCACAGTATGAGCTGGTATTTTTCGCGACTAACCTTCCACCATTGGGATATAGGACTTATTATATTGAAAAGTTAAATTCTTCTGAAGGATTCCTCAGGCCAAGTTTTTCACCAAAGAAAACATCAAGTTTAACAGTAATTGGAAACGAAGTAAGAAAATCTTAATCATAAGCTATCTACCGTTAGATCTTATTAGTAATTTTTCTTTATGCAGTATATTAAATTAGGCTTTGACACTAATGGTTTCTCTCAGAAGTAACTGCTGATGGCTTAACACGAATCGTTAGCCAAGAGTTCCTGTACTATGAAGGTGCTAAGGGAAACAATGCGGAGTTTCTAAATCGATCATCTGGAGCTACATCTTCCGGCCAAACAAAAATAAAATTCACTTCGTCGCTAACCAAGTAGATATTGAAGTATACAGAGGCGAAATTGTGCAAGAGGTCCATCAGAAATTCAATGATTGGATAAGTCAAGTAGTGCGCGTATATCGCTCGAAAAGTTATGCTGAGTTCGAGTGGTTAATCGGCCCAATTCCAATTGATGATGACGTTGGCAAAGAAGTCATTACCCGCTTTAACTCTGGCATCGAGTCGGCGGGCATATTCTACACCGATTCAAACGGTGAGACTCTATGATAAAAATAATAGTATTTAACACAAATACAATTAGCCATACCAATCGCGTGTACGAATTTTTACCTAATCCTACTGAGCTATGAAAGAGAAAAAGAGATATATATTTCCTTGGAAGGAATCCAACTTCAGTTCCATTGACTGAGCTCTTTACGGGAGTAAGTTTACAAGTACTCGGTACAGACGATTAAAAACATATAACTACACCGATTAGATCCTCATTTCATTCGACTCTCATTTCCTACTCAAAACTACAATTCTACAGTTTTAAACTTGTTTTTTTTTTCAAGCATAAAAGTATTTATAAAATTATAAATTATTTATACTACTAACCTCTATTAATTCCAAATAATTTGATTTCTATTTAATAACTCAAAGGTCGTGAAATGATAAAGAGACAGCGAAACCGCCGTGATACATGGAACGTAAAACTGAACGAAGAAGTATCAGGTAATTACTACCCTGTGACAACAAAAATTACCTTGGAGGACACAACGGCGCGTATGGCAATTCTTACGGACAGAGCCCAAGGAGGAAGCTCACTACAAGATGGGGCCCTAGAATTGATGGTACATCGTCGTTTGCTACACGATGACGCATTTGGTGTGGGAGAAGCATTAAATGAAACTGAGCACGGCAAAGGTTTAATTGCACGAGGCAAGCATCTTTTCTTCTTTGGTCAGTCCGGTACTCGCAAAGGTATTTCTCTAAAAGCTACTGAACGGATAGTGCAAATAGAAAGCTTGTTGCCTACATGGAAATTTTTTAGCAATATGAAGTCTTACAATGCAGAAGAATGGCGCACATCTTTTAGAAATATAGTGAGTATTAATTAAATTTATTAAATTTTATTGACTTCACACACATTTTTTTAGTTCAATGGAATCTCGGTGGTTTTGCCAAAATCCGTACATTTACTTACGCTAGAACCATGGCACCTAAACCAACTCCTTGTACGATTTGAACATATAATGGAGAAAGGAGAAGATGTACATTATTCTAGATCCGTACAGATTAATGTTAAGGACGTCCTAAGTACTTTTAAAATTGACGATATGCGTGAAACAACTCTTGATGGAAATGCCTGGTTAAATGAAACTCAACGATTGCAATTTGTACCTGACTCCGAGGAAGAGGTATACAACTCATATGCAACATTCTCAAAATTAGCAAAGACTGTGCACTTATTAAGTGCGGCAAAACCGTTTCTGGGTGTAAAATATTCTGATGAAGCTTTACCATCTGGACAGTTGGGTGCTGAAAGTAACCGTCTTAAGCGGAATGTTCACACAGGGCCTTTCGATTCACATAAAGATGACCAAGCCTCAGGACCTAAAGGTGTAGATATTTCCTTTATATCGGATAGTGATGATAAAAAATATATAATTGAGTTAAGCCCAATGGAGATTCGTACTTTCGTTGTATATTTGTCGGGATATTAGGCCTTGACTAATTCTAATTCATTAATAACCTTTATAAACATGAAAATGTATAAATATATATATCTATATATGTATATAAAAATGCTCTGTTGGTTTGTTAAAAACACGAAAAGCTCTGCACCAATTTTCAGCTGACACATAATATTCATTCCCATGATGGTTATTCGCTATATAAAACCGGAAACGTCCGCAATAAGCACGATGATTAATTATGTTAATCTGATCTTTAGCTGCTCGCAGAGCTTATAAAACCAATTTAAAATTTTAATAAAAGTATCTGTTCCATTCTTTATTTTTTGAAACAAAATTGCAGTTTTTTAGTTTGAAAATGTGTAATTTAATGCCGCTAGAAAAAGTGTGAGAGAGAGACCCGAGTAGCGTAGCTACTAGAATTACATTATTATTATTATGGATGCCACAGATTTACGCTTTTTTTGGGGCGGTTATGGGCGTAGAAAATTTGGAAGCAAACTTGATTCAGTGGATAGCTCTTAGAACTAGGCTTTAAACAAGACGGACAGAAAAACTAATTATTGATACGGATCAAGAGTATCTATGCATTTGGTGGTCGGAAACGCTTTCTTCTGAATTTTACTCCAAGTACCGGCTATAAAAGGTGACGACCTCCGACTTGGAGAGGTCTTGAAGATGTGATGTATCCGTACTGTATTTGGTCTGCCCAATTCTAAATTAAAATAAGCACAGAGTTGAACTAGTTGTATTTATATGTAAGTACATACATACATACATATTTAATATGTACATATGCATGTACATACATACATACATATATAACCTGCCAACTTTGGAGGGTGAAACTTTTTTCATTAAAATACTATAAGTCTGCATACATTTACTCACACTGCATTTATAATGCTTGAACTAGAGACTGGAGAGCACAGCACAGTTCCTGGTACAATTTGTGTTGTGTGAGACTAAAACTAAAAAATCGCCATTATCTTAGCTTGTATACAATTGCAGAATTGAAAGGCACTTGTAGGCCGGCATCACCTTTCAGTTAAAATCAATAAAAATACGCTACTGTTTGTACCAGAGTTAAAAATGTTCCACCTTGTCATTCAATTAAACAACATTTCAGTACATACCGCATAAATCGTATTATTTTCGTGTTCACATGTCCGTGCCTTATGAACCAGTCCATCTCCAGCTTGAATTTCATATGCTGGATTGCGAACACATACTCTTACATACATACGTATGGCAAAACGATGTACTATGTATGTATGTACGTACAAATGTTGGGTCGCAGGAAGGAACATGGAGCAACGAATTATAGGGTGAAATGTTTAATTAGCGCACAAGCTAAATTAACAATTCATTTTTATAGAAACGGTAAGTTCAAAAGAAGTTTGCGCATTTTCTGACCAACACAATTAGGCATGTTTGTACATATGTATGTATACAATAAACGAAAGCGTGTGTGTAGATCGGAGGTCGGTAGCGTCATAGCAGACTGCAGCTTCTTTCGTACACGTGTATAAACGACCGGTCGGACTCTGTAGAACCGATTACAAAAAGGTATGGTTCAAAAGTGTTTTTTTTCACAAAAAATAATGAAAATAAACTCCAAATTCTATTATTTACACATGTATGTACATTCTAATGGAAGCAAAAAATGCATGTATTAAGCATGAAAACTTTTTCGATACGTGAATTCCTTGCTTCCATTAGAATGCATAAAGAATGTGCTTAAGCAATTTGTACAACAGGAAATGGGGTACGAACAAGCAAGATCCGCGGCGTTACATTGAGCGGGACACCATGAAACCTAAAGCAGTTCACAAATTGTCTTATGTATTTTTTCCTTGAAACTGTGGAACTGTGGCCTTAGGATTGTTAAAATTAAAACAACAAATTTCAAAATGGCGCCTGCTACCTCCCTTTGAGTAACAGCAGCGTGTTTTCAAAAATAAATATTTCCTAATCGGGAAGACGAATGTGAATGAAACTTGCAGACGATGTATTTAAATATACGTAGTCTAAAATATTAGACTAAAAAATAGTACAAAATTTGTCCATAAAAATACAAAAAAATATATTTTAATTACTTTATAGTTCATTTGGAGAATTTTTTAAATTTTCTTGGAGACTTTAATGGTTTTAAGATATTGAGATTTTAATGTGAGCGCAGTCCGGCCGGCAATGAACATTTTTGAAACGACTTTTTGAATTTTAAGAATCTTTTTTGAGACTATTATATCCCACAGTTTCAAGGAAATTGAAAGACCAATAAAAATCGTGTAAAAAACGCGTGTTGAAAGATTTAGGGACCACAATGTATGCCAGCATCGAAGAACTCCTTAGAACCCTGTGCTAACACCGTCACCATAAAATAGTACACCTCTTGGTAATTTTTGATGTTCTCACTTATATTTTCTCAAGGCCTTAGCTATCATTGTCCAAAGGTACATCAAAGGCACTGCACTCTGAGACAGTGCTAAAGTAAGTTAATCTGCTGAAGATCCACGGAAGCAACTAAAGCACCATAAGCCTTCCGGCATTCACGAGCTCTTTATACGATATCATACGACCTATTTTGATTATCGAACCTTTCTACATTGTTGTTGGGAACAAGGCACAAGACTAATTTTGGATCCATGCGCGCACAATCATCCATATTTCGCACATACATACATATTTCCCAGTGCGATCATCGTAAATTGTTATTCGAGTTTGAACCAGAAATTGAATTTTCCTCATCCGCTCACCAATCCAATTGGTAATATGGACAAAGAATGTTCACATTGGCATGGACTCAAATTCAAACAAATTAAAACCTGTTCCTGAAGTCGATAAATATAAATAGCAACCCTCGTATACCACAATAGAGTAAAGGCGCATTTGGAATTTTACTTAGACTACGATATGGACGAAAAAGAATACACAAACTGAACAGGATTTTTCTAAGAAACGATTGTGAAATTTTATTAATATCTTTTATTATTTTACTATGTATATTGCTTAATGCTTATAAATGTAGGATGTAGCTAATTTAAAATTGACTATTCACCTTTTATTAGTATTCTATTGGCTTTCATCTAGTATCGTTGATTGAATTTTTAATAAGCGAGAAAGGATATCTTTGGGGGCGAAAACTACTGAATCTATATGAAACTACAATTTCTTACGTTTTTGCTTTTACTTCCCAGAAATAGACGGGCAAACAGAAAAACAAAGAAATATGTACATATTAGAGTTATATCGACTTGGCGTGGCGTTGTGATCCAAAATATTTATTAATGGTCAGAGCTGCCTTTAAAATGAAACTAAAGATAATGCTTCTTCTGCTAAGATTACATTGAGGCAAAATTAGTAGTCGGTGAAATTAAGAAACTGGCCATACCTTATAATCTACATATACAATGTATATAGTATGTGACTGCATATCGTCTGCAATAAAAGCTTGATATTGTGTTACATGTCTTTTCAGCTCATCCACTTTTTGGTTTATTTGAAACTTCTGGGGTTTTAAAATAAGATAAGTATCATTTGTAATGCCTACGCAAAAGTAAACTGGCAGATTATATCAATGAGCTTTTTATACCCACATTGACTATAAACAAATGTCTTTATATATGTATATGTATATATAAATACAATACAATTGTAAAATGTATCAACACATATGTACATTCAATCATAAAGGCACATTTTGAATTTTCTAATATTTAGAATTTCCGTTAACTTTGTTCTATTGGCTTATTGGACCCAGTTGGACCCATTCATGTTTATTAAGAGCAGCTGTCGGCAGGCCCCTATCTTATGTGCATAGGAAGGTGTGCTGGCGCTAACGTACAGATGCATAACACTGGTTTGAATCAATACATTTATCCGTTTTGCCGACCGTCTACGCACACAAACGCACTAAAAGCATGTGGAAGTATGCTTGCCGACCCCTGACTTAGAGTTGCAAGGTATACATATGTACTTATGTATATATATACTAAATTCATACTAGTTCAAATACATTTGCATATGTATATTTATGTATCTCTAAGATTACCGTAAATTATTATGTACAATGTACGTACATATGTATATAAACTTAAAAAATCAAAGGAAGGCTAACTTCGGGGACCGAAGCATTTAATACCTTTGCAGATATATCTTTGCAATATCAGCTAATACATTCATCTGATATTTAGGCAATTTGACTCGGCTATAAAAATACATGATAATATATATTCATAAACAGAGGAAATTTCCTCCCACAAAAACATATTTTTCGATTTGTCTATTGTATCTAGACGGTTCTTGACGGCGGTACTAACTGTATGGGGATGTGTGTGAAAAGTTTCAGCTAGATAACTTTAACTGATAGAAGCTAGAAGCTGACAGACGGACACATGTTGCCATCCCTATCAGATGTCATGTACTAGGTGTGATTAAAGATACTTTCTTCTGTGCTTTGCCAACATTATGTCAAAACTCTACAAGGTTATTTGAACAGATATGAAATTAATTATTGCTGCTTAAGTACACTCTGAGTTCTCCCAATTTGTGCGAGCCCAAACAGGAAATTCAGTTTCATACTCCCATCCAGGACCCTGAAAAAAACGTGATTTATTTATTGAGAAATAACTTGTGTGGGAATAAAATGTTGCATTCAAACAAACCTTGTATTTCCAGGCATGCAGATACATGATAAGGTCCTTAGACTTTGGATCACGGTAGTGCACTTTGCACTCATAACAATGCGGATCTGTTGTGATTTTATTTAGCTTAATCCCAACATCTACATTGCTACCATCGACAGCGAGGATAGTATCGGGTGCCTGCAGTACTGACGAAATTTCGGTAGGATCCTTCGGATCAGTGCATGAAAATTCCTTTGGAAAGTTGGGAGGTTCTAATTTTTTAGCGCCCACTTCAGCTCGGGAAGGTTCTATGCAAGGCGGAGTAGTTTCGCGTGAATTTAGGCCCACGTCATCGTCGCTATGCTGAACAACTACAATTATATTTAAAATACAAAATATATGCATTATTAATTGAGAGGAGCGGGGACACGTTTTTTTATATGTATCTATATTTATTTACCAACCGAAAGTTTGGTCGCTGCTCAGGCTCTCCCCATCTGTTTCGTCCTTAGAACTCTTAAATATAGATATATCGGAATCATAATCTATTCCCAACCAGTTCTCCGCATTGTGGATGTTAATGAGATCTCTTATAAGCTCATCGTCTGACTTTCCACCGATATCCCCGAAACGCCCTTTTAAAGGGCCGAAGACTTCATGATTGTATAGAGGATCGTTAAGAATTGGATAGCCTATAAAATATATTTTCGTTAGTTCAACGCTAATTACTCGTGGGCTCTGATCACTGATTTCTCTCACCTAGATATTGCAAATGTACACGGATCTGATGCATCCTTCCAGTAAGTGGTTTACACAGTACAACGCTAGTTTTTCCGTTTTGTGAAATCTTTTGGAAAGTGGTGGTACAATCTTTCCCTCGTTGCGATACTTTACACACGCCAATTTGTAACTTACTACCTCAATGGGCTCCTTACATTCCACGATTTCGCTAAAAATTAAAGAGAAAAAAAGGAATTAAAGATGCCTTTAAATACTTTTAATCGTTTTCTTTAACTTACTCTGGAAAAATTCCCTCCACTCTACATATATACTCTTTTTCCACTTGTCTATTGCGAATTTGCTGCTCCATTTGTCTTGCCTTCTTTGGGCTCCGTCCGAACAGTAATAGGCCAGATGTCAACCGGTCAAGCCGATGAATTGTGCGCAGATTCTTGAGGTTAAATTCCTTAGCGAGTATGAAAACCACAGTATTGTGCCTATAGCGGCCACAAGGGTGGACCTAAAGATACATACATATACAGAAAAGGAGATGTTAATTGGTTTTCTATAAATGTCATTAGCATTTAACTATTCATATTGTTTTGTAAGCAAAATAACTTAGTTTTCTATCAATACTCAAATTACTCTGATCGACACGGAAAATGGATGAAACATCGGACAAGAATATTCTCATATGGTTTTAATCGCTGAACACGAATCAGGCCTCCAAAAGTGCCTACATGAACAAGAGGCTATATGAAAATTGTTAATGGATTTTTCGATTCCAGTAAGTTCGTTGACAGTTCAAACTTTAAACCGGGTTTTTGGAACTTTGAGTCATGTTTAGCGTTGAAATTCCCATAGGAATAATACTATTCGATGTTTGAATCAGTAAAAAAGTTTTTCTTGGTCCTCCAGTGTTGTTGATCCTATTTGCGCTTGAATAAAATAGCCTCAACTAGAATTTCAGATTTGTTGTGAAAATGGATGTGTGTAACGTCCAGAAGGAATTCTCGATCATATATTTTCTTGATTAGCAACAATAGCCGAGTCGATTGAGCCCTTTCTGTCTGTCCGTCCCTATGAGCGCCTAGTGCTCAAACACTATAAGAGGTAGAGCAACGACATTTTATATCCAGACTTCTGTGATATGTCACTGTTACACTGTGTCCACAATTTCAAAGATACGAGAAAACAGAAAACGCAGAATCGTAGAGGATGACTATATCTTCTAAATCTACAATCTGAACCATATCGTATAATTATTATAGCCAGAATCAAGAAAACAATTTCATTCTCTCTCGCTCTGTCTCTCTCTAACACAAAGGTTTTATGGTCGGCTTTGCATATGGTAAAATGTGAGTTCAAGGATCTCAGAGACTATAAGGGCTAGAGCAACCAAATTTCGTATCCACACTCCTGTGATATCGAACCTTGACAAGTTTATTTCAAAATTTCGCCCCATCCTCTTCCGTTCTCACAAAGGACGAAAATCTGTGGCAACAACAGTATTGAAGATTAGATAGCCTGTTAGATTTATTTAAATGTTAAAAAAAGCTCAAGTAAAGAATAAAGTTTCAGATAAAATGATCAGCGCTGAAACTATTTGCGTATTTAAGATGGCAGTCGTCAAAGCCACTTACAGGTATTGATGCAGGCTTATTTACAACTACAAGGTCCTCATTCATATGCACAATTTTAATTGGTTGACATGTCACAGGAACTTCGTGTCTGCAAGTATAGCCATAAATCGTTAGATACATAATCATTACATGCGGTGCATAGGGCCAAATAAATAAAACATTATTATTGTAAGAGAAAAAACTAACCTAACTAACCTGTTTTAATAACACCAGGCAACAAAATCAAACTTTTTTTACTCCACGAACCAAACTTTTTCTGATAGATTTGGAAGTTTACAAATTTTTAATAAATTGTGATTTTTTCTGGGCAAGTTCTTTTTTATTGAAAAAAAAAATTGGTAATTAAAAAAAAATAAAAAAGTGGTAGTGCTTTTTTAACATGACCTAAGTATTTTGCATCTGGTTAATCATTAACTGTTTACCCATAGATTTTTATAAACGATACCCCGAACGGCGCATAGTTAATGGCTGTACAAATAAAATATGAAAACAGAATAAATCATTTTTTCTACTATTCCTGAGATAAAAAAAAGATTTCGTAGTGTTGCATAGTGTTATCGGGCATTTTACAAATATTTTGGGAATATACACCCGTAACAGGTCCATTAATTGGTCCGATGTTGATAATGCACAAAAGTTGTGAGAATGTACCCGAACCATTTAAATAAATATAACATTATAAATAAAGTACGTGCGGTATAACGACGATTTCAGTCTGTCTATATGTAAATTAGTCTCCTCGCTTCAATCGTTTTCATATTAAAATTAACGTGTGCTTTTCCAGTAAGATTTGTTTGAAAGAGGATTAGTCTTGATGTTTGGGTGGCTAACTTCAGGGATATATTGTACATTGTAGGTATGTATATACTATGTGGGTCGAAGATAGCCAGACCTTGGTCTTTTTATTTTTGATAATATGTTGAATTATGACCGTGGAATTTTTCTATAATAATTAATTGTGTTATCAGTAACTAAAAAAACACTACTTGTAAAGAAACGGAAACTATTTTAGTTTCGGTGCTATAAGTATTTGTAGTTGAACCGTTAATGCAAAATTACCTGTGAACTATATTAGCGAGAAGATCGTTGTGTTTTAATCGATAGTCAATAGGGACTTTCTCGAAGTTAACTGTCAATGTGCCTGCTTGGATACAACGTTCGTACTCTTCAGAAGGGTGTGCGCGAAACTCCCGTGAAAATATATCCAGAATCTTTTCTCCCACCCATCGTCCTTTTGTGAAAGTTGTGAAGGTGAAGTAGTACGGGTAGACCTTTCTAAGACCTTTTTAATGATTATTATATATGTCCAAACCATTTAATTCCATTCGTCAAGAAATACCTTACCATTTTCAATATAGTAAGACGTTTCTTGATATCGCTCGTCCGTAAATCCGGGTCTTTTGGCCTTCAGAGCCTTCGTTTCAAGTTTGGCCTTCAAAAGTAAATATAATTATTTTGAGCCTACAGAGGGTTTATTATGATTTTCATTAGACGTTTGCAACGCAGAAAAAATATAATCGCCGACCTGCTGGGGACTCTTTCTTTGCGTTATAAACATCCAATCAAAATAAATATTTTTCAATGTCCTACTTTTTTTAAATCCTTAATTGTATCGCTATTATCGGTTTTCCTTTTTTCTGGTATTTTGACTTTCTCGTTTTCGACCTCCCTGGTTGATGTAATCTGTAAGATAAATAAGAGAAAATAGCATCATGAATACAATGACTAATTTTTTTAGTAATCAATTAACTAGCTCTTTGTATACTTGTTTTCAATGGATACACTTTTAAGTGAATATGCTTTTAAGCATGCATCTATATTTCCTTACTATAGCACCTATGTGATTAAGTGTTCCGACTTTGACCAAGTATTGGTAAGCTCGGAAAAGGTACAAGAAATCAAAGAATCGTTTTCCGTACTGTGTTATATTGTTTGCATAAAGCGGAAACGGAAAAAGGCACAAATTGATTCGTTGCTGAATACGTGGAGAGGAAAAAGAAAGAAACCACGACCAATAGTTAACGCAATCGAAATTCGTTGGATGTATTTCCATCTCATATACGTATGCATGTTTAATATACGTACATTAGGGTGGAATAAAACTGGCAAACAAATTAAATTTGTAATTCCTGTGCTGTTAATCCAAGACTGCATTAAAATAAAAAATGAATAACGTAAATCAAAGTTCAATAGCTTCATCTTGAGGCTCCCCATGAAGATGATTTCAAATGTTCGACCTCAAATTTTTCTTTTCAAACATAATTTTTGTGGTGTGCATGTTTTATCGATTCCAAACATGTTGCTTGTCGCTAAAATATTAAATCGCTCTAAGCACTACTTATAGTGGGAATGACAGAAAACTAATATAAACATACAAAATAATTGCATAAACCTATGTACATATATAGCTATGCACTTTGATGGTCGTAAATAGCAATCTGTTTTCAAAATATTCCATCTCGGAAAACGGTCACTGTGGCAATGGGATGTGATGGAACCGCCGTGGACACTGGACATAAAATCTGAGTTATATAATTACTGGGAAGAAATCGTAATCGTCCTTGCTGTGGCTTGTGCGCTTGTTGCATGCGAATGAATTGCCACTTCGCCATTTGGAACACCCGATACTCAAATATAGAATAGGGGTGTATTAGATGTATGATGAAAGTAGATATGTGTAACACCCAGAAAGAAGCGTTTCCGATTCTACGAAGTCAAAAGGATCAATATCCTATCAATAGCCCAGTCGATATAGCCATGTCTGTCTGCCTGTCTGTCTGTCCGTCCGTCTTGTTTGACTCTTTGTGAAAGAAATATGTTACGGCCACATGGAATATCCAAAAATGCATATTTTCATAAAGGGTATAAACTGCGCCTGTTGAGTGGTAGATTTCTTGCTTGCCAGATTTTAAAATACCATTAGATATGGCTTTCTTTATAGAACAATCGATCGAAATGCCTCTTTGTGGCAAGATGGCCGAGTACTAATGTTACCGTAGTGTTTCATGTTACGTAAGCTCATTAGAATACCTAAATATTGTTCTACAAATAGTATATAGACTTGTACACTTGAGAATATCTACTTGCCTTTGACGCTTATGTGTTCGGGGTGCCTTCCCAGAGCGACTATCCGCTGACGTTTTTATTTTATTTTTGTTCTTTGTTTTCTTTGGCAGTGCGCCCAACGAATGATGAAAAGATGCTGCATGCCTGAAAAGCCGCGCGGGAGAGCCACATACCACGAAAGATGACGGCCGACACAGCCTAGCGGTCAAATCCCCTTAAGCAATCTCACAACTACAATGCTTTTGATATATGTTTACATGAACATGTAAGCATAAATGTAAAAATACGTGTGCACGACAATGGACAAAAGATACACATAAACCCGATAATGTATGTACATATTCCATATTAAACTTAGATGGGCTTCTGTACTGTCACGAAGTAAATAACCAAGTAAGAACGCAGTAGTCGGTACTTCTTATATAAGATATTCATAAATTAGGAACCAATTTGAAACAAAAAAAAACCCCCACTGCTGCCGATACTAGATATATGTATACGTACATACATATGTGTATTTGTATTTACTTTATGGGGTCACTAATGGCATTTACTTGTACTCTACGAGCACCTCATATGAACGTCTAGTATTATGAGCTAACATATATGTATGTACAAATATATGTAGATTCTTGCACTGACTACGCGTAAATCATTTTATCTGTAAAAGTTTTTTGATTAGCAGACAATGAGACATTCACATACAAACGTACTTTTTTTTACTACAAATGTAATAATACATTTAGGCCAGACTAGTATTTGAAGGAGCATCATGATTTCAATTTCCAAAAATACTTTTGTTTCCGATCGTCTGATCGCTATGGCAGCACATTAGTGTTTTCATTCTATTTAAGCCGATTTAAGTAAAACGCACAGGAAATTCTTTAACGTAGACTAGTTTTCCTACGATAGCAATTTCATACAGTGATCGGCTCTGTGGGGAATCTGCCTGTTTGCAGCCGGATTACAGATTAGTTTACGTCGAAACGGGAAATGGTTCTTGGATGGCTGGTGTGGCGGATCAACAAAAAACACAAACAATACATACAAAAAAAGATATACCCTATGCAAGATCGGAGATCCTTCCATCTCTGCGTTGCAAACGTGTTGTTACTACGAAACTACATACTACATACTATATTCAAACCCAAACACTCTGTAGTTTCAGCAGTTAAGGTATCGTTTGTACAAATCTATGGAAACGATGCCGAGCGCCCTTTGCCACGGATCTAGCTTTATACCCGGTTCTCAGTCAGTATAATATTTGTTATTTAAACGCAAACTTCTGTGCTTTGTAGGAGAGGGGTGGCAAAGTAAAAAAAAAAATGTATCCAGTGTCATATCACAGAAGTCTGAACACAAAATTTGGTTGGTTTAGCTCTTATAGCCCTTTTCACCAAAAATCGAATATACCCCTACACTCTTCGAGTACCTGGTATACAAATTAATTAAATCATTCAACTGCAGAGACCTGTTGCCAGCGATATTCGCCACATACACACATTATTTCATTAATGTATTATAGATTTTTAGTATACGTCGAGAGATAACTTATACTATATAATATGTATATAAAAAACAAATCCAATTATATCCAATTCACAGTGTGACGAAAGAGTGCATTGTGTTTTCCGACTTTTGGGGATACCAAATGTTACGAATGTAATTAAAAGATTCAGATATTTATGGTAACACCAATGTAAAGGGTTTTTTGAATTAAACTGGCTGGTTCGATTTGCAAGGGTACCAAAAGCTTCGACCACCATTCGTTTTCAATTTGTATATTTACACCTAGGTATTTATCCGTCTATAACTTTTTAAGAATCAGTGTTTCTTCATTCTGGTAGTAGTTTTAAAGTGGATGCCGGTGGCATGCTTGATAATTTCGGTCTGTCGCTACAAAATCGTGTCATATTCTAGCACCAGCAGACCACTGATAATATTTATGAGTACGCCCACACCATGGCTGCTGGGGCTACCTCGTGGAGCAGAAGAGGGGCAGTGACAAAGTGCAAGAGCCTTGCGACACGCTTTCTTTCATCGCCTTCTCATCACTCGGTTACGCAAGGTGCTATTGGACGGTCGAATGCCCCTGTCTGGAATACAGCACGTGACTCCAACCCACAGTATTGTTTTCAAGAACACACATAATATGTACATATGTATTTAGAATGATATCTATTTTAGTTTGATAATAATCAATGTTGAAGGCACACTGAAACACAGAAACACAGAAACACATATGTGCAGATATTCATATTCATATAAACATTGGATTGGATCCAAATTGATAGAAATGTGTTAACTAGCTGGAATAATTAAACTTTCGCACCCAATCTAGTTTCCTTATAAGGAAAGGGCACAGCTAGGAGGGTTACCAGCAAAAGGTTTTCGTTCTACTGGACTTCTGTGCCCACAAGAGTAACATGCAGGGCTCTTCTCCGCGGCAGAAGAGTACATGAGTACTATGAGTACTATTACGAGCCGAAAATTTTAGAAAGGTAACAAAAACTCAGAGACTAGAAACCGAAAAACGAGCATTACAATATCTGCTCAACGTTTTTCTGTGTGTCGGAAGCATCTGTTCTAAATCATATCAGAGTTGACACATATTCGTACATTATATTTAATGTAACCCAAGCCACACTATCCAAACGGTTGCATGTGAAATAAAAAGAAAATAATTAGCAAGTGCACCAAATAGCATCAAGTACCATTTGACCTCGCTATCAGGTGTACGAGTATTTGTCTTTTACATTAAAATGTAGCCAAGTATTATGCCTATACAAAGCATTTATCTTAACTCAACAAATGAGTGCAGCAATTTGTTGGAAAATTTATTTAACTTGGGCCTGTGCAACTCTTTGTAAGCAGCCGGTTTCAAGAATAGCTGATTGGCGACAATCAACTCAACTTTGTCCAGTAACGGTTGTGTGGACCTACTTATGTATCTTAAGAGTACTCTTATATGAAGCTCTTAGCTGCTTTTAAAAAGCCAGAAAAGGAATCTTGCTAGTTTGGTTCTGCGGTGACTCTCTTCAGATCGGGAATACTCGTAAAATGGAAGAATACTAAACATCATATAGTATGTACATACAAACGAATTCATTCGAAGATTTGTCAGCCAGAGTCTGTAAATGCTGGTATTGTGCCTTTGGTTTCAGTTACTTTATATTCATGGTCATACGCTCGTTAGTGTGGAGTAATAGACATTCGACTCGACTCTGTAAATTACACTCACTCGTGCATATGTATATGCATGAAGTATTCACTTAACAATGGGAAAACAGCGTAGCTACTGCCACTATGATGAGCGTCTAGCTATGCTGAAGACCTTGAGTAACACAGGTAATTCTGTCCGCTCACCATTTGGCTTACGAAATTATCGAATTTCAAAATACAGTCAATGAAAGAAAAACGAAACTACGCTTTACCGACGCGGAAAGTCGGAACGTAAAAACATAGTAACAAAGATGTATGTATGTATGTATGTGGCACAGATTTTTAATAGCAAGCTACAAATTTCTTATAATAATTATCTCATTACCGAACAGCGAAATCGAAATGTAGAAATACCCAAAATTACGATAAATGTCCGCTTGATAGTTGCAATACTCTGTACACGAATGGAATGGTTGATCTACTATAGAAAACTTATTACTAATGCATTTACACCTTAGATCCCAGTCTGACAAAAATGTATCAAAGTGCAAGGCAGTACTGGTTGCTAGTAGATGAACGTGCAATAATAATAAATCAATTTAATAACAATGGTTATTTTCGTTTAGTCATGACAAATATTTGAGAGCAGCTTACCTTTTTGTTAATCAACATTTCAACATTTGGTACAACTTTGATGGATGAAAGAGCAGATCCTTGGTTCCTCAGTCCAATTACGCTGCTCATGTTGAGGTTAATAGACGACAGGTGATGAAAATCTGGTGGCAGACAATTTAGGGACTGAACGATCGCGCATGCCGACGAGGATGCTCGCGGGGCTGCCTGTACTGGCATGGACAGAGACGATGTCTGATGGGTCAATCCTTGTCCAGCTGTTGCCAGGAGTGATTCTTGTGGGGCCACGGAGACACCTGGTGCTGGTGCGTAGTATGCACCCACAGGCAAGGACGAGAACATGGAAGATGGCATCAAATGAGTTTGTGTGTGGCTGTGGGGGTGTGACTGGGGACACGGATTTAGCTGTCCTGGGTAGCTCGCCACCTGAGTTGCACTCAGTAATGTTGGCCCAAAATTATATGCGGAACTCATTGGGAAGTGGGTTCCGGCGGCTGCACTGGGATGCAAAGTCGGCTGCTGATAGTTCGACGGAGGAGCAGCTGCTGTATTTGGCGAGAGCTGTTGCTGGACTTGAGGCTGAGTTGCGAAAATACCTCCCACCGTCGAAGCTCCCATTTTATCCAAAAAAGGCGCCTGTATTTGCATTATTTTCTGCTGATGCTGCTGCGCGGCCAGAGACCATGGCAGATACCACGCGCAGGACGTTTGGGTGTTCTGCATTTTGTAACTCGTTCTCAGAAGTAAGCGGGAGTTGTTTGATTTTGCACTTATGTATGTACTTCTGTATTAAAGTATTTAATGGTCAATGGTCAATTTAAAAGAAAAATAAATAGTTCTGAAATGAGTAGTCACTGTTACATTGTTTCCCTCATTTATAGAACAATAAATTCGAACATAGCGTAGCATAATTACAATAGAATGATTGAAATTAATTTTGAAATATGTATGTAGGTATTATCATATACAAAATTTCTGCAAAAGGTAAATTTGTATCTAAGAAGTAATAAAACATTATCTAATTTGTACTCTAAATATTTGTTGAAACTAATATGTATCTGGGCATGCAAATTAAACAACTGCGGTAGCGGATTGTGTTTTTAAAAAGTTTTTATTTTACTTCGAACTTCACTGATATAGATTTAAGTAGAGGGTCACAAAGGAATTCCGGGCCAAGGGATTGCGCGATCTTAATATTTAGCTAGACTTTGCGGTGTCGCTGCTGGATCAAGACTGATTTGAACTTTCTGATCTTTGCATCGTTGATCCCTTTCGGGAATCGTTTTTCTATAAACATTTCAATTGATTTCGCCATCCCGAGTATTGGATTTCGTCATCCAAAGAGAGAACTGTAAAAGGCCTAAAGTGCAGGATCTGCAGAAAGCCGGGAGTGAGATTGTTTATGAGAAGCCGGGTGTGGGCAAACATTGGTTTTCCATTTAGGCGAGTGTCAAAGATTGGGGTTGCGGCGGGGGCGCTTGAGATTGTACATCTTAGAAATCAATTAGGCGGAGGCCCAAGATTGAAATTGTTTTCGTTTTGGAAAGCCAAAGATTGTTTACAACTCGTATAAGAGCTCAATGGAATTGGGTACGTTAACTCCCCCCATTCTTAAATGTTTCGTCCCGATACATTTTGAAGTTCTGATAGAGCTCTAATTTCTTCTGACAGTATTTGAATGTTGCTTTCCACTATTTCTTCTGACGGTATTCTTATTGATTTAATAAGTACAAATTTGGTTAATTTATAGCAGAAGTAAAATAACATTAACAATATCAAAATGATTAAAAATAATGTTGTTAATGGTAAGGCCGTATTACCTAATGTTATAAGGGGATTTAAAATATTAACATTATCAAAAGAAAATTGCTTATCATTTGATTGTATATAATCAACTAATTCAAAATCGCTATATCTATGATGCGATATATATTTTAGAATTTTACCCTTATCATTTATGTGGCTTATATTATTTATTACAATTGTGTTGTTGAATATAAGGAGATACGATCCTAACAAAGTAGTATTGTCTACGATATTTTTGCCTGAAACTAATATGGCACCATCCTGAATGATGTCTATTTCTTTGTTTTTTTTCCCTTTTTTTAGTGCAGTTGGCTTTAAAGCCATTAAGTAAATTGGTGAAACAGGTACTCTTTAAATTTATTTGTGCGTAATTGTTAAAAGTTTCACTTTTAAAATTATTCATTAAATAGTATTTCTCCTTACATTCACAAACTTTTTCACTTATAACTAACATTCCATCATTTTGTGAGATGGCTCTTGCATGGTAAAACTTGCAAATATCTTTAATTTGAGGATATTTTATGTAAATGATTATTAAATCTGCATTTCGAATTATTTTAACCGTTGCAATGTCCAACAGATCAGACAGTTCAACATTATGTTTTTCATGCTTATAAATGTCCTCTATTTCGTTTTTATTTAAAATTTTTGTATTGAAAATGTTTACTTTTAAGAGGGTTATGGTATCAACTAAATTTAGTAGGTCAAAAGTTATTAATTTTAAACGATGCTTTCTCAGTATCGTTTCTTCATTGAAGATGACATTCTTTAATGAATTTGATAGCAATTCAATTTCTTTGAAAAATTTGGAATTTATTACAAATTGTTTATTATTATTTTCAGTTAATTCATTTACTTTATTTTGTATTTTCAAAAAGTCGTCATGATCAGGGCTGCCTGCTATCCATTTCCAAATGGTACCTAATTCATTTATTCCCCTTTCTTTCCGTTTTGGAACTAATTCTGAAATCATTAATTTTAATAGACTTAAGTCCATTGATATTTCCCACTCATCGTCTGAATTAATTGATTTGTTGACATATTTGGATTCTTTATCAATTATCTCTCTATAAAAACTCAAATTAGTAATATGGAAAAGTTCAGCGTATGTTTCATAAGTGTAAACGTCTCTGTCGTCTTTGAGCAATAGATAGTCACTATGCGTATAGTCAATTACTTCCGCAGTCGTCAATATAACAAAAGTCAGTATTAGTATATTCGCATACATTTTCTGGAAAAAATATTTAATATTTGATGTTATCTTTATGTATAATTCTGTTTCTATTGTTGATTATAATTTTATTCGGTCGATTTTCCTTAACTACCTGCTTTTTGTATCGGGATTGAAGTTTATTTCTTTCCCCGAATTTCTTTTCATAGACTACTTCTCCTATTTTATAATCTTTTTCTCTTCTATCTTTGTTATGTATCTTAAGCATTTTGGTCTGAGCTTCCTTAAGTAATATTGGATTATGTTTGTGTTCTATTTTGTTATACAATATGTCATATGGCATTTGATTGGTCGTTGAATGTATCGTCAGGTTATATTTCAGTGCCGCCCTTATTATTATTTCTGAATAATCTGTTAGATTTAGTTCATCCTTGATGCACCGCGCTATTTCTGTTAGTGTGGAATGTACCCTTTCTACCTGACCATTTGAGGTGCTGTGTCTGGGATCAGCATAATAAATAGTTAAGTTACTTCTTTGTATGAATGATCTAAATTGTGCTGAAGTAAAGCTTGGTTCGTTGTCAGTCATTAATGATGTTGCTAACGGAAAGTGTTGTAAAATTTCCATTACCTTATTTTCAATGTTTAATTTACTTTGAATTTCCTTGACCACCAAGTATTTGGAATAAGAATCTATACAAGTTATGAATGTTAGGTTTTGGGCATAGTATATGTCTAAGTGTAATTGATCTCCTTCTTTTGCTGGAATGGGAGCTTCCCCAATTGGAATTTTTACAGGGTGTCTCCGATATTTGTTTTTGTTACAGATCTCACAATTTTTTATATATTCTTTTAATTTTTTGTGCAGGTTTGGCCAATAATACAGCTTAGTTATTTGTTTGTAATTTTCGTCTAGTCCTCTATGGGCTCTGCAATGTGTTTCTTCTATAATTATAGCTTTATCTTCTGAATTTACTACATCTTGGAGGAACTTTCTTGTGAAGAGAAATTTATTTATGAAGTTTTCCTTTAGCTTATTTTGGATAAGGTATAAATCTTCTAAAGTGCAGTGTATTCCTGTGGTTAAGTGAGGCTGAATAAATTCTTTTAAAATGATTAGCAGATTGTCAACCGTATCAAATTCAATAATATGTCGGGTATTTTCATAAACTCTTACTAACTCATGAACTGTGAATCTCCCTTGCGCTAATAGTAGCTGCTGTTTAAATTGGTTTAGAGGCTTGCTAGTCTCTTGAATGACGTTTTCGAAACTACTCTCTGCTGAATGCTGAGTATTTATGTCTGATTCTGATTCTGTCTGGTCGACATCACTATCTGTCATATGATTTATTTTAATCCGAGATAACGCGTCCGCTACTACGTTAGTTGAGCCTGGCTTATAAATGATTTTTGGTGTGAAACTTTCTATGAAGTAATACCAACGTTTCATTTCAACATTTGGATTTTTTTGCGACATTGCAAAGGACAAAGGTTGGTGATCTGTATGTATTTCAATTCCACTCACTCCGTATAAATAATTTCGCAAATTTTTTAATGCCCATACAATAGCTAATAATTCTTTTTTATTAGTAGCATATAATTGCTCGGTTTTACTTAAAGTTTTAGAAATAAATGTTATGGGATTCCCATCTTGCGACAAAACTGCACCTATTGCTATGTCCGATGCATCTATGGTTAATGTGAATTTTTTATTGTAATCTGGTTGTACTAATTCAATATGTGCTATTAAACTGTCCTTTAAATTATTAAATGCTCCAATTGCTGGTTCATCCAGCTGTATTAATGCTTTCTTGGATGCCCTTCGTGAAACTTTCCCATTTACTCCGCTCAGATATTTTGTTAAAGGTTTGGCAATTGTGGCATAATTTCGGACAAATTTTCTGTAATACCCTGTTAGTCCTAAGAAGCTACGTAGCTCTCTGATATTTTTAGGAATTGGATAGTTTTGTATTGTGGAGATTTTGTCTGGATCTGTTTTAATGATATTTTGGGAAACAATGTATCCCAGAAATTTGGTTTCCAATTGAAAGAATTTAGACTTTTCAAGTGAAATTTTCATGTTAGCGTTTTGCAATATCTGAATTATATGAATTAGATCTTTATAATGTTGTTCTATAGTTTTTGAAAATATTATTATATCGTCCATATAAACGTGACAAGTTTTCCCAACTTGTTCTCTAAGTATATCGTCCATTGCCCTTTGGAAAATTCTGGGAGCGTTCGTCAATCCCATAGGCATTCTTAGAAATTCATATTTGCCGTTATTTATGGAAAAAGATGTTTTTTCAATATCTGATTCCCTCATTAAAATCTGATAGAAACCTGACTCTAAGTCAATGGCCGAGAAATATTTTGCTTTACCTAAATTGGCAAGGATTACTGAAGGATCTTGCATAGGGTATCTATCCGGTATAGTGTTTTCATTAAGTTTCTTAAAGTCTATTACTAATCTATGCTTAGGAGTTCCGTCCTCATTTACTCCCTTCTTTGGTACTACTATTACCGGTGAATTATATGGGCTTTTACTAGGTCTGATTATACCTTCATCTAACATTTTACTTATTTCGTTATTAACGAAATCGTTAACCGAATAAGCGTATGGATACTGCTTGCCATATACCGGTCTATCGTGTTCAGTGTTAATCTCTCCTTTTATATCCGTTCTGAACGGTAACTGTAAATTTATATTGGCATGGTCTTCTTCGATGATAGATACCATTTTCTCTCTGAGATTTTCTAAATTGTCCTCTTTGTAGGTTATTGTGTTATACAATTTCATTTTTTTCAATTCAGAATTTGCATAATTTTGAATGTCGGATATTTCTACGACGGCGCGTTCAGGATTTTTGCATCCCAAACTTTTAAATTGTTTATTGTCGGATAATTCAACGACGGCGTGTTCAGGATTCTTTAATCCCAAACTATTCGAACTTTTAGTGTCGGATAATTCAACGACGGCGTGCTCAGGATATTTTAATCCCAAACTATTAAAACTTTGGATGTCGGATAATTCAACGACGGCGGGCTCAGGATATTTGAATCCCAAACTATTGACGGATAATTCTTCGTCGGCGTGCTCAGGATTTTTTGATCCCAAGCTATATAAACTTCCTTCTACCTTTACTGAATCGCTTTTCATTTCTTTTTCTTCTTCAAAATATTTTTTTATTATATATTCCTTCAACGGAAGGATGGTTTTTCCTTCTATAAAGGTTAATTTGTTTAAAGAAAGGACCTCGTCATATATTAGTTTCTCCTCATTGTCTTTATAACTTAAAGTCCCCTTTCCTGTATCAATAACCGCTCCGATTTTCTTTAATAGGTTAAATCCTATTAGTAAATCTGCCTCCATTCCATCTATTTCATAAAACACTTGCTTTGTGTTGAAAATTGTTATATTATGGAAATATTTAATTATTGAAAACCCATTCACTGTAGCAACTTTCTTATAGATTGGTAATTCATTTTTATTGTCGTAAATTCCTTTTTTTATATAACAGGAAGTTGCTCCCGTATCTATCAAAACTTTTAATTCTCTGTTTATTTTTTTGTCTACTCTTTTTAGGTAGGGCAGACCTACTTCGGGGGCTGATCTAAAAAATGATCCTCCTCAATGTTATTTATCCTCATTGCTTTATTAGCCGGTTGTTCCGACATTTCGTTTAGTTTTCGTTTCTGCGCTGGATTGTCGTTAGACTGATTATTCGGGACTACGTTTGCCCTAAAATGCTGGGCTTGGCTATAATTGTTATTATTTCTCCTAAAATAACCGTTAGTATTCTCCCGATAATTTCTATTGTTATTATTTCCCCTGAATTGATTGCTGTTCTGTCGGTTCCGGATTTGTATAGATTCGTCTACCTCCATTGGTTCTGGGGCCTGATTTTGTTGTCTATTACCCAAGAAATAGGGTTGTCCCCAAGACATGTTATTCCTCTGCAAATCCCTTTTTTGGTCGAATGGTGAACTGTTAGTCCTAGGTTGTCGTTGGTTGAATCTTAAGGTATTAAAATTATTATTCCCTGAATTTCTGGGACCGCTGAATTGGTAGGCAAATTGGGCCCGAATGTTATTAGATTGCAATTCCTGTACCTTTGCTAAGGCATTCGGTAAATCTGGGGGATTCAATGAAAATAGGATTTCAGCAATGCCGCCGTTTAGGCCAGTGACAAAAATGCGTAAGGCATTGTCTCTAATTTTTTTATTTGATTCCTTGGTGATCTCACTGTCCTTTCCGTGAGTCATTATTGTCTTATTTATTAACAAGGTCATTTTCTTGTTAACCTCGTTATAGAAATCTATAATTGAAAGGTTCCCTTGTCGGAGAACGCTTAATTCCTGTTCTATTATGTAAATAGGTCTCTTGTCACTGTAAACAAAGTCAAGCCGTGAAAGTATGGCATCAAAATTTAGAACTGTCCCGTGGTTGGTCAGTGCGTCATGTGCTGGTCCTGTTATTTTGTTTCTCAAAATTGTTAATGCAATATAATATTGCTTACTTCCTTTCTTATATAACTTCACTGCAGTTTCTGCAGCTTCCCTCCATCCTACATATTGGTTTAATCCACCATTAAAAATTGGTAGGGATTCTATTACCTTCAATGTGGTGTCGTCTCTTATTGTCTCGTCTATTGTTTCTGCCTGATAATCCGATACCTGATCGGATTTAGTTTCTATTTGCTGTTTTAAATTTACAATTTGCTCTTGTACTTGTGAAATTTGAAGTGCTATCAATTGTTTGACCAGATCTGCTGTGAGATCGGTCCTTGCTTGAGAGTTAATCATTTTTAGTTTTTCAAAATCTAAAGTTAGCTGATCCACTTTTAATTTTTCTTATATGTTAGTTTTTATAATCTTATATATCCTAATTGAACTTATATATTTATTAATACAACTCTTGCTCACGAAATATCCGGTAGGGGTCGTCCTTCTTAGTTTGGCAGATCTTCGAACGGGTCTTCCTTCTTAAATTTCTTTGCTCAGCTGGGTCTTCTGGGGGTCTTCCTTCTTTGGCTTCGCTGATCGTTTCACTTTCTTTGTATTTTGGTTTTGTCGGTTTTGTTGGTTTTGTTTTTTTAAAAACTTTGGGTTTCTTTGGTTTTTTTTGTATTTACGAATTGCCTTGATTAGCTTTTTGTTTTATTTGTATTTTGCGTTGTATTTGTATTTGTATTTGTATTTGTATTTGTATTTGTATTTGTATTTGTTTTTGCACACCCTAAGCTCCGGTTTGTTTCCTTTTTATCTCACTTTTTTTTATCTATATCACACAGTCACTCCGCGTTTTTAATTTTGAAGGATTTATTCCATTAATTAATTGTCCTTCGGGTTTCGGCACGACGCAACACTTTTATCATTCGGTGCTTTTTAGACAACGTCGCCCCACGTTGGGCGCCAATTAAACAACTGCGGTAGCGGATTGTGTTTTTAAAAAGTTTTTATTTTACTTCGAACTTCACTGATATAGATTTAAGTAGAGGGTCACAAAGGAATTCCGGGCCAAGGGATTGCGCGATCTTAATATTTAGCTAGACTTTGCGGTGTCGCTGCTGGATCAAGACTGATTTGAACTTTCTGATCTTTGCATCGTTGATCCCTTTCGGGAATCGTTTTTCTATAAACATTTCAATTGATTTCGCCATCCCGAGTATTGGATTTCGTCATCCAAAGAGAGAACTGTAAAAGGCCTAAAGTGCAGGATCTGCAGAAAGCCGGGAGTGAGATTGTTTATGAGAAGCCGGGTGTGGGCAAACATTGGTTTTCCATTTAGGCGAGTGTCAAAGATTGGGGTTGCGGCGGGGGCGCTTGAGATTGTACATCTTAGAAATCAATTAGGCGGAGGCCCAAGATTGAAATTGTTTTCGTTTTGGAAAGCCAAAGATTGTTTACAACTCGTATAAGAGCTCAATGGAATTGGGTACGTTAACTTGCACTCCTATACCCCTACATATTGTGTTTTCATGTACATATGTATATATGAATGAATGTATCTAGGCAAGCTTATTTGTAGTTTCTGTTAGCGGAAAGGTGTTAAAATAGATGCCCGTCATAATTTTTGTACTTGATTTGGTTGAATCTCAATAAGTAAATCACAACATGCGAGATAGCTGCCAAATAGCAGCACGTAAGGGATTTTAAATCGATATTCCATTCAGACTTCTGAGGAGAGCCCTGTCTGATCAGATCGTTCACGGTATTTGGCAAGGGATGGCAAATGGATTGTGGCAGCAGAATGGACACTGGATATACACATGATGATATTGTTGTTCGTACATACAATCGGTAGGCACAGTATAGTGGGTTTTGTGCTCGATATACATATGTACAGACAAATAAATAAATGTGCGCATGTATTAAATTAGAATATGTGCTAGCTTAGGCGACGTCGAATTTTCGGGTACATATGTATGTACATATTTATGTGTCTATACAGAGGTACATATACATATTAGACCTCCGGACGTGCACATTACACGCGACAGAATGCTGTCTGCCAAGAAAGAAAGCACAGAACTAAAATGATCAAGAATGAGGGGTACATATTTAGGTAAATAAATATGTACATATGTACATATATGAAAGAACAAATACAATACGCACATGACATCGGCTTACTATGCCATGAAAAGTCAAATGTGCAACTATCGGAGCCCTCATCAAAATGATTAAATAAATGGGTTGCTTTAATTCGAATGTAAATCCAGCAGCCATCTTGGCGGTTCTATTTTTCATAAATCCTTTCTGAGGGAGCCACTACATTCGAAAACAAAGCTGTCATAAATATAAAGATATCTGGGTTTAACAGTTTTGGCTGTGCTTTTATGAATCAGTCAGTCTGTCAGACAAACAAAAGTATATATATAGATTTGCCAAGGCACTCAATATTAGCTTCGCTACAAACTAAAATATATATATGTGTACACGTGTATTGTGATTAACTAGGAATACGCTTATTTCCTCAATTCGTACGAATGCCTACATATGTAAATATTAGACACTTTATTATTGTCCTATAATATTTTTTAAAATCTTTTTTGACCGTCTGATTTTATGCTTCGAGTTGTTTTAAGACAAATTATCGTTCAACTGTCGTTCAAATTATACACAAAATACATTTTGTGTTGCACAGAAGAATTGTTACACGCTCTTTTCAGTACTAAGAAAATTTAAGAACTTTTTTATGTGGGGAGTAATGCAGAATGGTAAATTTGTTTGGTATTTTAAAATGGCTTACTGTAATGCGTATCCTATTTTCGAATTTAAAGCTCACTTAAATAGGCTATAGCTCCAACTTGTATACCAGCACCTGGACTATTTAAAAACAATTTAAATGTATTTGTATTCCCCAAATGTTAGCCAATGACACAGTTTTTGATCACTTAGACTTCGGACATCCTGCATGTGCATGTTGAGATTTTTATTTGATGTTATTCCTCACTTGTTGCTTACATTTAATCAAAAGAAAAAACAAGGATATCTTTTGTTTGACGTAATTGCACTCAAAACATCATCGGTTTATTTTAAAAAATATCCTATTTAGTTGTTTATTTTGGTTTCTTTGGGTCCGTGAACAGTCCAAATATGAAATTATATCACGATGCAACTAAACTTAATAATTCTATCACTATGTCATATTTATACTATTTTAAGTCAATCTGCTATTGGTATAACACGCGCGGGCCTTTTTAACCAACCAAGTTAACACAATACTAAATTTCTGTTGTTTCGTTGTTCGCGCCCGACGTGCTTATGACAGAAAGATTACTGGGAGGCCGGAGACTTTTGTGAGTTACAATTTGAAATTTTATAATCCACAACAGCCGCAACGGTGCGAACAAACCTGCTCTCACGGTTGTGGTTGGTTCGGCAGAAAATTTGTGTTGTTGCTACAATGAGGTATAGAGCTTTGCAAATATGAAAGATTAAAGCAATATTAGTCCCCTATTCCCACATCGGGGAATCACACAAAATTGCCGAGACCAGACGAGACCGAAAAAGAAAATTCAATTTCACAGCATAATTCACATTTTAAACTTATTTACACATTTTGAAAATATTATCAAATCTATTTTTTTTTTATCACATTTCCGTTCTTTTTAAAACTTAAACTTTTCTAACTTAATCTGTTGAAGGTGTACCTCACTTCGTTACTTACCTTGCATGCAGAACACTTTGGAGACTGTTCGTCGAACATAAGAGAGCTCTCGAACTTTTTGGATACTGCTCTGCGCACATTGGAGAGTTTCCAAAGAACTATCCAAAAAGTTCGATGTTTGATGTAACAAGCTTGAGAGTCGGTTACTACCATTTATTTACACAATAAATATACATAGTTTTGGTCAAAAAATAACTAATACTTATGTGCTACTATGGATTAAGCATATTGTTAGTTTATTCTTTATTTCATCATTTGGTGGTAATATTATGGGGAGTGGAAAACATTCTAGTGGCGGAAAGCGCGATCTAACAAAAGGAGTCATTTCAGAAAACATTAAAAAGACTTAAAAGACGGGCAAGACTTCATTTCAATATCATCAGCTGCTATTTAGGAGTTATTTGCATACGCAATACTCAAAGAGTGTAGGGGTACATTAGATTTTTGGTGTAAGGGAATATGTGTAACACCCAGAAATTATATATATTCTTGACCAGCATCAAAAGCCGGGCCAATATACAAACATCTTAAAAATAATACTTTTTAAATTAAACAAAAAAAAGAAAATACATACAAAAAGATATAATTCATTTAAAAAAAATGTATAGCCTCAATTTATGTGCAATGGTCGGGAGTTTTCATCTAATTTTTCATATTTTTGCTGGACTGGCTAATTTAGGAGCCTGAATGTTGTCTTGGTTTTGTATGGTATTATATTCCTGTAATTGTCATTACAGCAGGTTATTGTAGCACAAATTAATGCAGAGTAAAGATTGATGTATAATTTCCATCGTCACATGAATCATTTATTAAGACCCATAGTACTCGGCTTTGGAAAACTCAACCTTTGGATCTGCCAAGTGTTTGGTCTGTTGAGTGTTATTACAGCTTTTTATATTGAAATATAAGCTCGAAACGAAATAATTAACGTGAGTCGGGTCCTTTATCTTCCACCAAGGCTTACATTTTTCGTAATGATTGTCCGTCTTGTTTGACGCCTAGTGCTCAGAGACTATAAAAGCTAGAGCAACCAAATTTGGTATCTAGAAAACCAAAACGCAGAGTCGTAAAGAATAACTTTACTACATTTTTCAACATTTTTTTACATATTTGAAGGAATCAATTTAGTTCCTTCACTGACAGTTACCTAAGACCTCTAGCCTTTAGGCACGAGATGAAAAAACTTCACATCGACAATTGACGTTAACAGAGAAAATGGAAGACAACGCCAACAAGTACATAGAACATTTACATGTGCCCCGTTTCTTTGTCTCGCATTCGAGTGGGAGCTACAAATTTAAAATTCGTTCATCCGAAAGGTGCTATGGACAAAGAATGTCCGCATTGTCCTGCGCTCAAATTCAGACATGAGTCAGATGGTATGTGTAGCGCATCAGGAAAAGTGAAACTACCAGAAATTGAGAAACCACCAGAATTATTGAACGGCTGGCTTAAGCCTGTTCCTGGAGCAACAGAAATAGTTCAGAGTACTGCGGCAAATGGTTTGGCGGGTCAGCTAGTTTATGTATCAAATCTTAAGTTTTGGATCATCAAAATAAGAATTTCATTTTTAGTTACACCACCACTACTAACTTACTAACGGTAAGTTCTCCCACCCTTATAGAAGGGTTTCCTAGGAGTAGGCACTCCTTGAAAACGTACAACAGCTGAAAAAGTAACGCTTATCCAAGTAAAACCACGATGTCGTCATTTTTGTCAGGCAAAGGCAATTTAAAGCTCCTATATATGAATGCATTGGTATATACAAACCTCTTGTAAACACATTTATGTACATACATACACGTACATATTACGTTTGCAAGTGTTTTTTCGTATATGTATATGTACATACATACAAACATAGAAAAAAATATTTAATGGGTGAGCGCGAGCACACCTACAAAATATCGTGCTGATTTAATCACTTTCTTCGTTTTCACAAACGAACGTCAACTTTCACTCTCGTATACAAGCACGCACCATCCCCTATTCCAGGAGCAGCGCTACGGCCAGTGGCCATTAAATGTTGCCTTAAATGACGGGCTAGCCTTTTATACCCTTTCAGATGTTTGTATATCTGCTGCTTTGCACAGTGTAGCAGTTTTAAGCATACACATACTATATCAAGTTATTGTTTTAGGTCGGAACAATCATAGAAGCGCTTTGTTTCTTAAGATCTCCTAGGTAATCTATACATAACCTAACCAGCTTTGATCCATAGACATAACCCTATTAAATTTAATCGAAAGTACTGAGTATAAAAACGGTTGTATTACTGCTGCACAACCGATCGAGCTAAAAGGGTAGTTGAAGCTTCGGACTCCAAAGCCCTCCAGCCAAGCCTTCCTTTTTATCCTGTCGTGACCAACAGCTTTTTAAGGAAAGCCCTATAACTTTTAGACGACGACTTGTGTGCCAGAAAGAAACAAACAAGTCACAGAGTCAGACATGCAATGCTAAGCTCCCCTACCAAAATATTATTAACAAATTAATCTTAATTTAAAAAGGTTTCGATTCGATGTGAAGTTTGCCTTAAGGTTTTCAAAACGCTCCAATTTCATACAATTTACCCAATATTCAAATTCTTTTTAGAATCAGCCTTGTAACATTCCTACGATTATACGCACGATACACAATGCAAGGCGTAACTAGATGCGGTTTTTACATCTTAATAGAAAAGCAACGATTTGAAAAACAAAATATTCCTCCATTTTTTATACCCAATACTCGAAGGTTATAGGGGTATATTAGACTTGTGGTGAAAACGAATGTGTGTAACTACCAGAAGAAAGCGTTTCCGACAACACACCCACACCATGATCTCCAATTGGGCGCCTCTTCACTGATATATAAACAATAAAGTAAAGTTGTATTACTTTACTAATATGCGTATCCGCTAGTCTAAAATAGTCAAACTAATATATGTAAGTATCTATAAAAAATTCCGACGTTTGCGTAAATTGAATGAAATTTAAAAAAAAATTTTAAAATACACTGCTTGCCCTTTACATGCCTGCATTTTTTATGGCATTTACGGAATTTTTATTTTATTGGTGCGCCGGGTTTTTATTTAATCGAAATAGTTAGACTGCCGATCGGGGATCAAATTCTTTATCTCCACAGCTCCACTTATCAGCTTTTCAGAATTGTGAAATTCATTACAATCAGATGTGCGGTTTTGCTCTGAACACACGTTTTGTTTGCACGCAGTGTATGATCGTTCTTTCCCTGTGGGGCATTTTTTTTCTGCAGAATGTTAAACTGGGTAACAAAATTGTACTTTTTTAGGTTGTTTTATACAATCGGTAAGGCCTGACTTTTTTTTGTTTAACCAGAGTGAAATCTATCGCTTAAGCCCGTTTCCCACACAGCACATCTAGGGGGAACGGTGGGATTTTTTGACTGATGTGAAACATCGGTTCCCAGTGGCAGCATCCACTAATTTATCACAAAAAAGCTGATGACAATAACGTTTCAAAAGTTAAAATAGTGATTAAGGATCGAAGAAATCTATTAGGGTAAGATAGTAAGATCTCACACTTGCATCCCAGTTGAGGCCGCGCGAGAAATGGTGCAACACCGTCGTTGAGTGTGCAAATAGATGGTTTATGGCAGACTTATCAGTCAGAAGAAAATTAATAGAACAAATTGAAAAACGCCTGCCGTGGTTTCGGATTAGTTGTGGGACACTGACACTGTGTTTACACAGGTCAAGTATGTTTCAACAAATTTACAAAGCTCTTCAACCTCTGAAAAGTAAAGTACAGAATCAAGCTATTTAATACCGAAAATTATCAAAAGAAGTTCACGAGCATCTGAGCTATTCAAAATACATAACACATATTATGTACATATGCTAACTTTTATTGAATTTATCTTCACAAGCTACACTTATTTTCATACTGCCAATTCCAAAATTTAAACTGTCAGACAGACTCGTATTTTTCGATTGCGTTTTTCGTTTTCGGTTGAAACGTCTTGATTGCAGGAAAACGCAAAGTATTGTTACTTTGATCAATTATTTAAAAGCAAAACTTGAGGTTGGGTTTAATTGCCTTGATAATGGTATCAAATTTATGTTAATGCATCAATAAGTTAACTGTTTTTTCCTTCTGCAATTAAGATTCGTTTTATTGCATTAAAATCCGTTTAGTTTTCATTTTTCTTTCAATGCTCTGAATTTACATTACTGTGTTGGATTTGCTTCCTTCTATGCGCAGTAAATTATTCGATTATCCAAATGGTAAAGAGCCATTTTCATCAAATGATTTTTATTTACTTGTGAATAGTTTTAACCCACTTCGTTTTATAAATCCCGCGAAAGTCAATATTAATGCAAAAAAATGAATACCCTTAACGTTTGAATTCCCGTGCATGCAATGATTTTAGTAAAATATTCCTATCAATTTTTGGTAGACCACAAATTTTAATGAAGTTATTCCGACAATTAAAAACTATTATTCACTCGGCAAATTATTATTATTATGATAGATGGGTACATGCTTTAACAGTATGAAACATACATTTCCAATATCTCTTATGCGCTTAAGTACACACGATTATATACATACATACGACTATGTAAGAAGTATGTACTAGGTGGCACGTGCAAATGATATTTGTTTTAGACTTATTGTAGTGGCCACAAATATTTTTTTAGCGAAATAACAAATCATTGAAGATATACGGATGCACTGAAGTGGTGGCGAGGTTTTTAATAATGATAAATCCAAAATGTGTGCAGCATGCTCATATCCAACAAGGTGATGAAACAGTAAACATTGAGAATATTATTCGAGCTGTGCCTCCTACAAACTCTGCCATAGGAGAATCGGTCGAAACTAACATGATCGATCAAGAAGCCCAGTCCCCCAAATCCACTCACGATGGCGATCTTCAAGTAAGCAATATAAATAAAATCTGCAGTCACACATGTACATAAATATGTAAATTCAAACAGTGAGTCGAAAAGCATATCGACTGCCATTAATCAAAATATTTCCAAGAGGGCATTAGCAAAGATTATAAAATACCAAGATATTGCATCAGGAGTAAAATCAAATTCAATTTTCGTTCGATGTAGTTCAATTCTCTCTTGGTCTGTCCTTCGTCTCTGACCGTGGCTCCGCCGTCTACAAGGCTTCGCTGCACTGACTGAACAGACGTAGTCGTGTAGGCAACGTTTTGGTTTGGAATTGATCAGGTTTTTGGTGGTCTCTTCTCCAAAATTGTTCCAATCTTCAGCTTTCAAGTTGTTGCACGATTCTCGTTCTATATAGCATGTATGTTCCTTAAATTTAAAAAAATTTTTTAGTTTGACGAGTTTGTGTATGCTCGAGCACCAGGTCCGAAGCATTTCTGGCTTACAATAAGATAAAATAAATAAATATTGTTAAAGAAAGCTGATCTTAACTCGGAATCTTACACGAATGTAGTATAAATCTTTTGAGAGAAAAGGTATGCCTTTAAAAATGTTCAAGATGGGGTAATATATTGCAGAACATATCTTTTCAGCATTTTCACAAAAAAGTTACAAAGTGTAACACTAAAACCCTTGTCTTTCATGGAAACAAAGACATTTAAAAGCATCTAGAAACATCCCTGCTTTTTAATGCCTTTGTGGGTGTTAGTGCTATGAGCACCCGTTTTACTTACCTTCATATTTTTATCCGCGAAATTGTCATAATTATTTCTCATTTCAACCTTCCTACGCTATTTGCTGGAGTTGGTGGTGGCTCTGCATCATTCTAGTGTCATTATTGTGGTTCTAACGAGCTACTTTTGTCAAGTTGGCGGGCAGCTACATGGTCGTGCTGTTTCCGCATTTATTTGTGTCAGTACCTTCTGCTTTTATGCAGTGGCAGTGGAAGCTTTGGCTTCTTAAGTGTACTGCCCATTGTTTTTCTTTCCGTGCCTTTTAAAATACTTGTGCCTACCGTTTTTTCTATCATTTCGAAAACTTTAAAGCACTCTTACCATCATTAAAAGCAATGGCAATCACGTACGGAACACGTGGCGCAAACCATCGTTCCCGATTGCAAAGTTTATTCATTACATCAAAAAGTAGCAGAAAAGTTAATTTTATGTAGTCGCACTAGCAACAGAAAAGGATCGAGAGATCGGCTAAGGATCCTGAGCCGGCTAAGATCAACTGGATAAGTTGGTAATTCGGTAACGGCGGGGACGAGAGAAAATCAACTGAAGATGGCGGGAGCCGATAAAGCAAAAAATATTGTATACCCAGAAGAATTTCAAAATTAAACTTAGGACCGCTAGTATCAAATAAATTGTAAATAGGAGTTTTTGGCTGATATCGCTGACTACAACTAAAATACGAATTTCGGTGTATTTCATGTTGTTCATATAAATGTATAAGATAAAAGTCAATCGAAAATAAAGGACAACCAAGTAAAGGAGACAAGACAAATGAGAGTAGGAAGATAACACACTGAGATCAATCTCGTAGTCAGTTCATGTGGCTGTGCATGACCAAAATACATTGATAATAATCTTAGGATCCGACATATACATAAATATTTATTTACAGGTGCTATCAACAATACAGAAAGATCTATCACCATTGCCCAAAAAACGTAATACTATCTCCACGGACGAATTATTTGATGCAAAGAGAGTCAAATTAGACACCAAGTCCCTCAAAACTAAAAGACCTGGCTTGACCGATGAAAAATATGATGAGACATCTTATTACTTTGAAAACGGTAAAAACGTTTACATTAAATAAATATATTGTTGATGATTTTGTATACTTTCAAGGTCTTCGGAAGGTTTATCCCTACTTTTTCACGTTCACGACATTTACAAAAGGGCGTTGGGTTGGCGAGAAAATCTTAGACGTGTTTGCTCGTGAGTTCCGTGCGCATCCTGCAGAAGAATATAAGCGCAGTATAGAGACTGGAAAACTAACCGTAAATTATGAAAAAGTTCCTGTAGACTATAGACTAAAGCACAATGATCTACTTGCAAATATCGTTCATAGGTATACTAGTATATATGTACGCTCTATAGAGGGAGCCAAAAGTACCAAACTTTCGAAACTTCAAACGGACTAAACTGACTAATTCAGCTATTAAATCCAAACCGTTTAACTACTTCTCATCTTCCCACGTATAAGGAAGCCATGAATTGCTCTTTTGAAGAACGATTGATACGACTACAGCTTAAATTAGTCAAAAATGAATATTTTGACCCTGATGCGAAATTTATATTCCCCTGAGGCAACTTTTTATCACTTGGCGGTTTAAAGTTTCAAAAGTTTGGGACTTTTGGCCGACTCAAATGCAAAAAGCACGTTAAAAAATTGCAGTTAAATATATTTTGTATTATAGGCATGAAGTCCCTGTAAGTCTGCAGTCTATTACTATAGTGCACATGGATGAAGACATTGTGGTTGTAAATAAGCCGGCCTCAATACCAGTAAGTCCATTACAACACAATAACTGATCGCAAAGAAAATGTCCTGAAACGAACAAAATTACCAGGTACATCCGTGTGGTCGGTATAGACATAATACTGTGGTGTTCATACTGGCAAAGTCGCACAACCTAAAAAATCTAAGAACTATACACCGACTAGATCGTCTTACATCTGGCCTTCTTATATTTGGTCGCACCTCAAAGAAAGCCCGGGAATTGGAACAACAAATAAGAAATAGACAAGTACAAAAGGAATATATTTGTCGCGTGGAGGGTCGTTTTCCCGAGTAAGCTACACAATTGCCGTTGTAATTACGCTATACCATACATTCTTTTTACAGTGGGATAATTGAATGCAATGAACCTATTCAAGTTGTCAGCTACAAAATTGGAGTTTGTAGGGTATCGCCAAACGGCAAAGACTGCAGGACAACGTTCCGAAGAATTTCTGAAGTTGGTGACTGTAGCATTGTTCTGTGCAAACCACTCACCGGACGCATGCACCAAATAAGAGTACATCTGCAATATTTAGGTAAGAATTTATTTAGGTACATTTCCAATGCTGATAAGAACATTGACTCTTTTACTGGCAGGTTACCCCATTGTAAATGATCCCTTGTACAACCACGAAGTCTTTGGGCCCTCTAAGGGACGAGGAGGCGACATTGGAGGAAAAAGTGACGATCAGCTGATCAACAATCTAATCAAAATTCATAATGCCGAGAATTGGTTGGGAGTTGAAGAAGGCGGAGATGTGTTAATGGAAAATCCATTAAAGTGTGAAATAAAAACTTCTGTACCAAACAAAGATTTAATTGAGATTGGAGCTCAGAATTCGAAAATAACATCAATGGTTGCTTCAATTACAGAAGTACGTACAATTCAATCCGTTGAAGCAGACATTTTTTAAAAATCATCTTTCTACTTTATAGGCTCCCCCCCAGACTGGTCACGAAGAACCAATCGACCCATTTGATTTAAATAAAACAACATATGATCCACATTGCCATGAGTGCAAGGTTAACTATAGAGATCCCAATGCCAAAGATCTGCTCATGTACCTGCATGCTTGGAAATATAAGGTAAATCACATTGTAATTTTTTTTTTTTCTGGTTCGATTTAAAAACAGTGTTTTTTACCAAGAAGGCCGCGTAACTTTGCGATCTATTATATATGTATAGACACATTTTACAGTCTTTTTTCGTAAATAAGCATAGATATAGTATCTAGATATGAATGTTTTGGTCGTGCAACTTCATGGGCTTATAAAATTCGTCACTCAAACATACACCTTACTGGTCGTACTTACGATATTTATGTAATTAAGATTTAAAATGTTTAACTTGCACATAATTAATATTGCATAGTAATACATATCCAAAATTGTTATATTTGCAGGGTGTCGATTGGGAGTACAGAACAGAGTTGCCGGACTGGGCTTGTAAAGAACTCATTGATTATGATACTATAGACCAGTAGTCGGTACTACCTACTACTGAACGTACGAAAGAGACAAGCAGCAAGCAAGAAACCAAACGGCTTCGTAAGTGTTGACTACGCACTACAAAATATGTGAATGGATGCGTCCCAACGTAAACCAACAAATACATATATTTTAAAACCAATCAATCTATAGTTTTGTATAAGGTGTCGAAAAATAGACCAAAAAAAGTTAATTAGGCTATTACATTTCGCGATCGACATCTCGTCCACCCAGCTGAGGCCCACAGTCGTATAACCAAGACATAGAGGCCATACTGATCATGCTCTTTCATCTCGCTTGCGCACTTACTATGCGTCAACTGACAATTTGTACGACTCAGTTCAAAGCATCTGTACTAAATATTATAATGGGAATTCACACACATATTCAAGAATGTAACGAGTTCGCTTCAGGCGAATATTCTTCTCGTTTGGTTAGGTAGTTTGGGAGGTGGGCTTCAAAGTGCAATAGTTGCAGGCAAAGGCATGATGTCGCATGAACTACACATAGTACATCAAATCCGAGATACACAACTAAACTCGATTCCTTCTTTCAGTTTTGTTCCTCTCGTCACATACACAGCTATTCATGGCGACAGACTACTGGGAGAAGATACGATTTTAGCCAGGTCACAGTAAACACGTGAGATACTTGGCTGATTTGTGGACGGAGGCGGAAAGACCATTGACACTTGAGAATCACAGGGAGTAAACATTGTCCCTTAGAATGTTGAAGGTGCTAAGTGTGTATAAGCAACAAATTATCATTTTATAAATATATATTTTTATATAATATAAACATAAATACCTTGTTGAAGGTTACTGGAAAACCCATGACCCCCAATAAAGACAACAAATTGTTTAATCCTGCTGAGAGCCTTTTTCATGAAATATCTTCCCGGAAAAGCGGCACGAGGCTTTAAATTTAACTTTCCCGAGTCCTGCGGCACTTGTGATTTTCCCACTTTAAATCATTTAAAGCGGGCGCCCTCTTGTTGAACCAAGCGCCCTTACCCGTTTTAGTGTTGACGGATCGATACTGCATCCACGATCGCGTGCATCGCGCCAGCAGCTGGTACATTATTTATGTACCTGCACTTTTTACGACGTACGATGTACGACGTACGTAAGTTTTTCTCGTTTCCACTTATTCATCTTTTGCATTGACTTTTTTGGCTCTTCTTTTTTTATTCCCTCCAGCTCTATTGGCCGAAACCACCTCTGGCCACAAACTGATATGCCGCGATCCTCTTCTCTTACCCCGTCAGGTAAAGTTATTAAGTTATTATTTATTCATTTACTTTATTTACCTCTTTCTTTCATTTCATCAGTTCGCTCCATCCAGTGGCCAGGAATACGTCTTTCGTGTCCATCATCGTTTACCAGGGGCTTCAAGTTTTGGTCTTCCGGTTGATATGCGCTCCATGACGGCTGCTCCTGTGCCCGGGGTACGAGTCCGTGCGCCACTCGGAACATGATACAAGGCGCGTGCGGCTCTGTCCTTTTGCCTGGGCGACCTTTAGGTCCCTCCACTGCCATAGCTCTTCCTTTCACCCCATGCTGTTTTCTCCGCCTTTCTAGTCCGCTCGCCGTCGGTACCTCCTCCGCGGTTTATGCCGCAGTAGCTCTTCGTCCTATCGGGAGGTCCAAGGGATGTGTTCCTGGCTGGACTGTGACTGGCTGTCTTGCTGCGGGCCATAGCTATGATGCCGCTGCTTCGTCGATAAGTCGACCCTGCCCGTGCGCTGCAGGGACATAACGCGAATCAAATCAGTATATAATTAAGGATAGTCATTCACAGAGGACTTATGTACCCTACGCTTTGCCACAAACCGAGTCGTATCCGATTTCACCCTGCTGATGGAGTCCTACCCAAGCACTAAGGATGCGTATTCGGGACAGACCGAGTCCTATCCCAGCTAGACGCAATCGTCTCTCAGCAGAACAGAATCGCACCCCTCGCAAGATGCGAACCTAGCAAGCCATCGTCATTCTTCGACCTGGCCATTGACAAGAAGGACTTTAACAATGGAAACTATGGGAGGGGCTACGCGGGCTACTGGATTCTAAATATATCTCGTTGTTGTTAGGTTTAAGGATATACGCTTCCATTCATTTAGATAGTAGGCACAAATGTTTTCCACTTGTTTATTTATTTATACTAAGCTAAGCTTTGATGAATAAAACTATTGAAAAGTTATCCTTGCTGTATACTGTATGGGGGACAATATACCGATTACAAAAACGCGGGGCACGCCCTAGATCAGTTCACGAATAGCGGAAAAAACTAAATATTTTTGATAAGGGGAAATTTTTTTTGATCCTTGATAAGGACTTCATCAAATCAGGAACATTTTTCCGAACACAGGAAGCCGTCGTACGTCCCGATCGGGCAACAAGAGAAAACTAAGTATGTATAGTTGGGGTGGTTGGAGTCCTTACCAAAGGATCAAGGACATTTTTCTGATCACGGAGGGCCATGACACGCCCCGTTCTTGCGACAAATAAGGGAACAAACAAGATATATATGTCTGGAGAAAATACCTTTGATCCTTGGTCCTTGAAAAGGACTTCATAAAATTAGGGACATTTTTCCGAGTTCAGGAAGCCGTCGCACGCCCAAATCAGCCCACAAATAAGGGAGAAAAGAAAACTGGTTCAATTTGTTATTTTTGAAAATTTAGTTCAAGAAATCACCGAAAACGGCGAAAATCAAATGGCCAAAAACTGGATGGGACACCAGGCCAACAGAAATCAGCAGAAAGTCGCTGAATTTTTTTAAAATTGTTGATCCCCCAAAAGTATGCACCAATTTTTTTGGCACTCGCTACAGTTGCTTGCTGCTGATTTCTGTTCGCCTGGTATCCCATCCAGATTTTGGCCATTTGACGCGAGGTTTTTTCCCTTTGTACGGTGGCGCCCCCATCGGCGATTTCTTGAACTACATTTTTAAAGCCAGTTATAAGCCCGTTTTGTTTTCTCCGTTATTTGTGGGCCGATTTGGGCGTGCGACGGCTTCCTGTGATCGGAAAAATGTCCCTGATTTTATAGAGTCCTTATTAAGGACCAAGGTTCAAGGATAATTTCCCAAGACATATATATCTTGTTTTTTCCGTTACTCATGGGCCAATCGGGGCGTGCGATATCTTCCTGTGATCGGAAAATATCCTTGATCCTTTGATGAGGACTCCGAATTACATATTTACTTTTCTTGGCTGTTTGTGGACTAATCTAGTCGTGCGACGGCTTCCTGTGATCAGAAATATATCCCTGACTTAATGAAGTCCTTTTCAAGGCCCAAGGATATCAAGGATCAAAAATATTCATTTTTTCCGCTTTTTATAGGCCGATCTGACGGCTGTGTGACGGCTTCCTGTGTTCGGAAAAATGCCCTGGCTTGATGGTGTCCATATCAAGGATCAAGGACATTTTCCCTTATCAAAAATATTTTGTTTTTCCGCTTTTTGTGAAGCAATCTGGGAATGCCACGCCTTTTTGTAATTGGGATAACTTCCGCCATACAGGATACAGCAAGGATAATTTTTTCTTAATTTTATTCATCAAAACTTATTATAAGACCGCCATATTATCGACTCAGCGGCATCATGGCTATGGCCCGCAGCAAGACAGCCAGAGGCTGCCACAGTCAAGGCAGGAGCACATTCGTAGGACATCCCCAGAAGTCCAGAAGCTACGGCGGTATAACCCGCGGAGGATGTAACGACGGCGAGCAGAGCCAGAGCCTCGCGAGCGCCCAGAGGGGCGTACGGCATCGTGGCCCCGTGCACAGGACCAGGCCCCGGTCAGTTGCCTGGAGTGGACTGCCGTCAAGGAGCATCATATCAACCGGAAGAACATCCACCGGATGGAGCGAACTGATGAAATGAAAGGAAGAGGTAAATAAAGTAAATGAATAAATAATAACTTAATAACTTACCTGACGGGGTAAGAGAAGGGGATCGCGGCATATCAGTTTGTAGCCAGAGGTGGTTTCGGCCAATAGAGCTGGAGGTAATAAAAAAAGAAGAGCCAAAAAAGTCAATGCAAAAGATGAATAAGTGGAAACGAGAAAAACTTACGTACGTCGTACATCGTACGTCGTAAAAAGTGCAGGTACATAAATAATGTACCAGCTGTTGGCGCGAACCACGCGATCGTGGATGCAGTATCGATCCGGCAGCACTAAAACGGGTAAGGCCGCCAAAGGGCGCTTGGTTCAACAAGAGGGGGCCCGCGTTAACTGATTTAAAGTGGGAAAATCACAAGAGTGCCGCAGGACTCGGAAAAGTTACATTTAAAGCCTCCGGCTGCTCATGCTCTCAAAGAAATAAACAATTCGTAATCTCTATTGGGAGCTGGGATCATGGCTTTTCAATTAACTTTCAACAGGGTTCCATGGTATTCGGCTCAGGCTACCACCTCGTCAGAACGTCAGAGCGTAGAACAGCTGGTCACACTCTGCTGCTGTCGAAATACGACAAGGTATATTTCGGTATGTTTCTGAGGTTTGGTCGGTATATTTAATAGGTCCGCGGTCACACTGGGTCGTGACACTGATGCGATCTGTCGCCTTGAACAAAATAAACAAAATAAAGCTGGTGATAATTAGGAAAGCTCCAAAATGATACACGACTTATTGTTATCCCTGCTTAACTAAGACAGGTTTGGGTATACAAGTTTTATGGTAAGAATTGGTCGAGCATCTACTTACATATGTGTTGTACTTACATAGAACTAAGTACCAACTTAAATTAATAGATAAATACTATGAACGATTACATAATGTCAACTTATTGTATTTTAGGACAACAATGCTATTGAACATTTTATCCATCCTTGCGAAAGACAACTATACATAGAAATTTTAAACATTATTAATGTTCTTCAAGAAGTTGTTCAGTTCACAGTTTTATTGAGATTAGATGAAGATGAAGATGTAAAAGATTAATAATGAATGAAAATCACAACGTTGAAGGTAAGTTCAAGTAAACTTGTAAATGACTATAGCTTGTAACGATGTATAATTTTATCGTAGAACTCCCACATGGTTTTTTTACTTCATAATTTTGCCAAAGGCATCGAGGCAGCGCTTGAGGAATATTATGATAACATCATACAGATTGAAACATTTTGCTCAAAGAATAAGCCTAATTCGCTTGCATTTGTTCATGATGCTTTACAAGAAAAACTCCCAATTTTCCTTTTTTTTTTGCGAAAACTTATTTGCGAAATACGAATGCAAAAACTACATGGATGTACAATGCTCCATAGCCTACATCAACATTCAGAGCATGGAGATTTTCAACTGGAGAGAATTACTAATATGCAAGTACCATAAAATCGACAAAGAGTGTTTATTATCTATGTACTTCTTTTAGAGTCATGAAGCCAGTCAAATTTGCATTTTTCTCAAGTCTGGCCCACTGGCTTATTTTTGGAGTGATCGACGATGTCCATTCAGAGTTTTTTATTAAATTCTCTCCACTCGATGAATCGTCCAATAATACCTCTTGCTCCAAATCATCAGCTAATAACACCGACTGGTAAGTTTCTAAAATCCGCAAACACATCTTTATTCAAAATGAATGTGCTAATTTTTAGAATGCCGCTGCTAATTGTGAAGACTATATATGGCAATATGAAATCAATATGTCAACTGCCAGGATTTTTGTCTACCATCGTAGCTGAGAAAGTTCTATTCGTGGGACAAACCATTCTTGTTTTTAAAATGGGACGAAGCTTTCAGAGAAACAATAAAAACGAGCACTGGGCTAACAATCTTTCTGATAGTACGCCCAATGATATTTACGAGCTGTGGAATGGCAAAGAATCTTTATTCTTTGGCATGGTAGAAGATCTGAATAACGATGAAATTGATGTTTTTCATATCGAAAGCGTTATAAACGAAATAAAGAAATACGTAGCATGCGTTTGTCAGAGATAGCCCTAAATGAGGTTGATTTAGAACGCCAAATGGGATTAATAAAAGATTTCTATTTGTTAGGGCGCGGAGAGTTTTACTTAGAGTTTTTATCTCAACTAACCCGCGCTTCAGATGTCTACTGTGATTCCAGTTCAAAAAATTACACGAGATCTTTTGAGGTTCGTTTAAACAACACCTAAAATAATATGTA
>NW_020825299.1:0-60002 GCF_003286085.1 Drosophila persimilis | reverse complement strand
GGAGTGAAGCTCGTTGATTTCCCAGCGG
Source organism: Drosophila persimilis (assembly GCF_003286085.1). Classification (NCBI taxonomy): domain Eukaryota; kingdom Metazoa; phylum Arthropoda; class Insecta; order Diptera; family Drosophilidae; genus Drosophila; species Drosophila persimilis. The sequence continues at coordinate 59,974 of NW_020825299.1, read as the reverse complement.
GATGTTTTCGGTTTGAGGGAAGGGAAATGGTTGTCACTTGTTTGAGTGGTATTCTGAGTGGAGTGAAGTGGTGGGATATTGCGGAGATGGGAGAAGTTTGTTGAGGCATTATATCAATAAAAACTGCAAAGGAAATAAAAAAAGAGCAAACGAGTACTTTGGGATGATGTCTCTCTTTTCTCTCTCCGTCTATAGATTTAATTCTTTCTAGTGGTCTTGGAACGATATTTCATACGAGTATTTGCATGGTACGGTTTACGGTTATTCGAAGAGCCTGCTAATAAGAATTCAAATCCATCGACCATCTAGTTTAGACCCTTATCAATCTTCTGTATGTGACATGTACATACCTCTTGACAACACACACAGACCCATTGCAAAAACCCACCCACCCTTCCGCACGCTCAAATTCCCTTTTGCCCAGCCATCAGCTGTTCGTTCGAGCTGCGCAAACTCCAGGCGACTACGCAATACAATTGAAATTGCTTCGGGGAGAACGCGCACAGTGCGTGGTGCTCTTAGAAGAAGTTTCCGCAGACACCACCACCAGAAACACTGACAACAGGGAAATTTCGGTGTTTTTTTTTTGTTGGGAAATACTTGAGTCGTGACCCATTTTCAGTAGAACATTTGATGGAGTTCAAAGACCTCACGGCCGTCCGTCGCTCAATGTGTTTGCGTTGTGTGGTGTGGAGAGGAGCGACGAGTGACGGGGGTCGTCAGGCGGACAGGCAGGGGGACGGACTGGCGGACTGGCGGACGGACAGCTGAGCGGACACCCCAAAAAGCCTAGGCTTAATTTTCAGCTGTGCTTTCTGCCTTTCGCTTTCTGTGTCTAATTTAATTCTTATTGTCTATTACACACACACAAAATGCCAACTGTTTTTCGGCTGTTTTTCGGTTTAGATGCGTATGGTATGGGGGCTCTGTCATGATGTCATTTTAGAAGTTTGTTTTATATTCTTCTGTGGGGGGCAGGAGGCCGGCGAGGGTGGAACATGCATCAATCAGCATTCGCTTTATTTATGCGTACATTTATGCGTGTCCCAAGCTGAGGATTGGTAGGGCGCTCTGCAATCCCATATCATAACTATGATGGTGGTATGCCTATACAGACACCCGGCCGACCCGCCCCGTCCATGTGCCTTGGCTTGACCCATATATGCAGACCTTTTGGGGCGAAGAACATACGACAAATTTAAGTATTATTCTTTATTTGATGGTAGTGATAGAATTAGCATGAATTTAAGTCAAATATTAGATTTGTGGTTCGTTTAGTTAGACGTTTATGATTAGATATGAGTTACTTGACGTATGGCAGATAATTTTTGCTGCGATTTATTGTAAAATTGAGTATTTCTAAGGACAGATAAGACATGCTCTAGGATAAGCTTATTTGGAAACAAACTGCGGCGGAAAATTTATAAAAAATCAATCAAATAGGCAGACACAATCCTCTGTATCTTCTTCATTCTCTAACCGCAGACCGATGGATCAGTGATTCCCCCATAGCCTTTGAACTCCAAAAAACATATTGAAATCTTTGAGCACATACCAAAAACTCTCATCAAGATGATCCACCATCTCCGGTTCACAGTGCCTTCTGTAAACACGGAAGCTACAAATCAATTTGGGGGAAAAAAGCCGCCCCCACAGCACACCCACAGACAATGGGATAATAAAAAAAAACTGTGAAAAGCGGTCAAAAAAATAAACGAAATTAATCCTTGGCCACAAAATTTCGTTGCTGCTGCTCTTGGGATCTTTCTGGAAAGGAAAAAACAAATCTTTGGACTATGGAAAGTGTCAGAACCCAATAAACCAGTCAGCACGCAGACGTTTCCCAATCGACACCGACACCGACACGCCATCAGCCATCGCGTGGCTCACTGGCTATGCTGTTGGATGATGGACTATTTCCCGTACCCCATACTCCCCCCAAAACGGCCCCACCACACCACTCCCGAGAGACAGGGAAAACTTTACCCCGCACTACAAACGAAAGTGAGTCTCTCCCTCCAAGTATTTCTCCATCTTCACCCTCTTGCCGGAGACCAGAGAGCACACTTCTTTTTTGGCGCACGGCAGTAGAAGTTCATTGAACTTGAGGGCAAATCGGGAAGCGGAGCTAAGCACACATTCTCCACTCTCCAACACCCACCCACCCCAAACCTCCCCCGAGAGCATTCGATTATTTTCCAGATGGGCACAAAAAGTGGGGTTCGGTGGTTGAAAAAGAAAGCCAGAAACACTGGCAAAACATGCTCAGATACGCGTTGGTTGGAGTTTAAATTGGTTAATTTACTCATGGGGCGGCATGCCACACCCTTTGCCTCCCTCCCAACGGGCACTTTTCTCTTCAAAATGAAAGCGAAAACGCAACTGAATATGCCGCTTTCTGTGTTGTCTGTGTGCTTTGAAAGGGAAAATACTGTTGCATACTTCGGGGCGACCTCAATTTCTGAATACAGATTTTAAGAGAATGGTGAAAAAAGCTTTAAATGGCGCTTCTCTTAACTTAAAAGAGATCCATCAGACGATCTTGTAATGTAATATGGAATCTTAAGTTTATAATATATCAGCATTAAAATCGGAGGTGGGGCATCATTACTTTGGAATTACTTTGGGAACACCGAAATGAGAGATTTAAGAATATTAGGATTTATTCAACCAAATCTTTTACTAAGACAGGATTCATTTAGAGAAATCTTAGTTGAGCTTGTTTTGAGAGGTTTCTTACTTACTTGATTACTTATTTAAATCCATTGGAAATTTAAGGGTCGTGTCTATCAAGCGTTTGTAACCGTATAGTTTAGCTATTACCTCTAAATGGGCTTTCGTAAAACCAGCTTTTCTCCTTTAAGTGGGTTAAATATAGTCAGTTTGGATGTGCAATGGGGAGACTAGCATATACATATTTGGCAAATAGCAGTAGTTGATAGGGAAATCCATGCTGACTTTTTCTGCTCGGGGCTACGTCCTGGCTGTGTCGAGGTATTACAACAACAGATCTCTCTATATGTACATCCTTTAAAATTTACTTATACGTGTACTCTTGATTGACTCACAAAATAACCAAACATCTACCATCTTGAACATTTTCTGATTTATTTAAGTTTACTTTACTCTGTTTCGTTTTGTTCACTTAATAGTTTTACACATTCATAAAAAATATATGTAAATCATCTTCATTGTTCATCTTCAGTTGTCCAGGTCGGTTGTTCAGTTTTAAATAACGTATAAATTATAGCGAAACAAATTATAACTAATTTGTTACTCTTTTGAATTTAATGTTAATAATACGCTTTGAATATGTGTCGTGAAAATGGTGAGTTTACTCAGAAATTACATGCCAAAACGCGTCGGATGGTAAAGAAAAAGACAACAAACCGATTTGTGAGGGCCCCTATACGGAAATGGTGTAATGCAAACAACTTTTTGACTAACAAATAAAACCAAATGAACCCTAAACACTTGAATGAGCGTCTGTGTGTGAGTGGGGTGGTACAATAGTTAAATAAGCTTATTTAGATGTCCTTAGTAGCGTCCTCCTCCAGCAGTGGTTCTGTTCTCCTTACTGAGGAGGCACAGGCGTTGGCTGCGGCGCCAATCGGCTAACAATGGCAATGCCCCCGCGAATGATTTTGGCGATGGCAGGAGGAGCACGAGCGGCCAGCGTCTCGAAGGTGATGCGCAGCTCGGCAAAGGCGGTGCGAGGATAGGGGATTGCGGCGTGAGGTATAACGCATCACCACATAGTGATAGTAGATAATTGGTGTCATCAGGCCCGCGTGGCTCCTAAAAGGGCAACGAAAAGGATTATAAAACATTCAAGAAAGCAACGAAAAATTAACCAAAACATCACATAAAAGTAAGAACAATAGCATAGGGCATAATGAAGATCTCGCAGAATGCCTGTGGCCTTCAGTATGTTGGCCGCCTGGAACTCCACAATCGAGATGATGAAACGGGCGCCCCACCACGAGTTCTGGCCAATCAGCTATAAAATAAGCACAACAATTAAGCTATGGTCAATCAAGGACATCTCCTTAGCATGCTTACATCCAACAATTAAGTGAATAGCTGGAGGCGTGCAGCACAGAGTAGAGCAGCACGGGGACCAGGACCAAGAGCGACGGCCGAATGTTGAAGAAGATCAGAGAGTACACCATGTAGTGACACGAGTCTTCGGCAAACAATTTGCTCAGGAATTCGCGACTGAACGAGAAGGCGGGTACACGTTGATGAAGACGCAGGGCAGAGATGGCCGCATTGGCCAACAGAACCTTGGTGGAAGGAGCTCTGTTGTGAACTGTGGAGAAGATATATGAATTAAACATGCTGTTCTTTTCTGTTCTCTTTTTGAATACTCACGTAAATACGGGCAACCATAGCTCACGGTAAAGCATATCGATAGCAGCCGCAGGGCCCACAGTGCGGAATCAATTCGATTTCGTTTTGGAAATGCTGCAAGAGCTTGGCCGGAGCATTCTGTGGTTGGTTCTGGTTCTGCTGCTGCTTGCTGTTGCTCCTGCTGCTGTGATGTGCTCTCAGAGCCATTGGTCTCGGCGCTATCGAAGCGCGGTGGGCTGGTCGGTGGATGTGCTCATTATGAACTTGTCGGTTGATCGCTGTTCACCTTACTGGATTTTTAGTCTGCAAGTCAGTCATGAAAGGGAAGAAAATACAATAGAGAAACGTAATGAGTTTACTTTCAGCGTTATCAGCGGGAATTCTGTTCTTATCGCTTCGGTATTGACCTGATAAGCTAACCCCCATACCCTGACTAGGCAACCACCGAACCATATCTAATGTCTGTGTGTGTTCTTCACCTTTGGTGAAGTTTCTTCCTTTAGAGATCTTTCTTTCAGCATATGCTGATCCACACTCCATGAACTTATGACTCGGTCTACGACTGAGATCTTGTGCTGCTCAGGGCTTTGGAACAGCACGCGCTTTGGCTTTCAATTGAAATTTGACTCCGGTTGTTAAACCAGTCAAATGGAAAGTTGCAAACCCAGACACACTTCACAACACCACTTAAACACAAGAATGGGCGTGTCAAAGAGGCGTTTTAATGGTCACGTTGACTCAAGATGAAATGAATTACAGACCAAACCATGTTTGCATAGGCCACAAAAAACAAGAAATCACAAAAGGGTTAAAACACAATGGTAAGAAGCGAAACTTAAATGCTCTTCAATTGCAGTTTATGGCTTAATATTCATTCAATTCTTATCTCCAGCCGAAAAGGTCTTTCCTAAAACTTAAAATGCCAGCAATTATGATGCAAAGCACAGTAAAACTTGTAAATTTCCTCGTAAAGTTTAAGAAACTTGCAATTACAGACAAGACAGGGGAGTGCAAGATGATACGACTGACTGACGTCTGGCCCACAATGTGCAGTGCATGGTTGTTACGAAATACACGTCGAAATATTAACACAGACAGACACAAATATGGCCAAACAGGTGGCTGCCACACAGAGTGCGAAGGAGAGAGGCAGAGACAGCAAGAGATACCACCGTACCGCGGAAGCAAGAGTTGGGTAAACAACACAACACACACCGAGAGAGTGCGGCGGCGCAGCGGTCAGTGCGGACTCCTACGTGTATGTACATGTACCTGGGATATGTGTACATAAAATGACTGATGTAGCGGGAATGAAGGCGGGTCATTAGGTGTCATTTAATATGCAAGAGCATTCAAGCGGAGGTGGGCTAAGATATGACATTACTATTGATTTTAAGGATGGGTCCTTCAACGAACTGGGTCAACTGGTACTTCACTTTGATAATTGCCTTTGACAATAGATTTGGATTATTCATGCGAAACCAAAAAGTCACCAATCTGATAAAATTGTGATGAAATATGTATAAATAAATGACGTCACGTGGTCGGAACAGCAAGGAACACGTCAGAGGTAGAACAGAATACCCGGGCACGGGGGTACGGTACGGGTGTACACGCACGCTCACAAATTGCCTCCGATTGACATGTCTGAACTTTAAATAATAAAACAAGATCAAATGACAAGCAGAATGTATCTACACAGATATACTACAGACCGCGCTCAAAGTGCAGGGCCCCTTCGAAAACTTTGAATTATATGCTTCTCCAACTCTCCCCAGTAACAAGCGATCGGATTAGGGGCACACACAAGAGACCTGCATACTTTTTGATTATAATGCCAGCAGCACTCGGTGTCGAATTGGGTTAATAAGGAACGAAGGGGGGTTGGGGTTCGTTGCTCCGCTCCGCGTACAGTTTTAAATGATTTTGGGACGATTTTGTCGCGTGAAGAAAGTTGGGCCAGGTATTATATTCCTCATTCCCCGTGCGCCTGCAGACAGTCAGCGTTGTCTCACACAAAATGCCGCGTAATCCAAGATGTTTTGAATTAAAATCTATCTGCGAACTTACCGTTCACTGAGCAGCAAATGAGTCCAGGGTTTCTCACTGGCGATATGGTACAAAAATTTAATACAAATTTTACACGTAAATCAAATACGTCTCGGTCTCTTCCTCTTACACTTTGAACTAGTTCTGGCTCAGTAGAGTTCCAGCACTAAATAATACCATATCTCGGAAACTGTGGAACCGGTGAGATAGAAATGAACTAAAGAGCCAGCACTAAATAATGCCATAGCGCGGAACAGAGCGAACGCACATTATAGTTTGAATTTATTTTTAAAATAGCCCTTTCTGCTTTGAAGTGTCAGAAAATATAGTCATGGAGGACGACCTTGCACTCCCCGCCGACACCACTAGCCATTCTCAATGAATCCTGGCAGAGCGTTCCAAACGCGAGGCCGAAGAGGAGGATCGCATTGTAAACCAGGACGGTAAGGAAGCAACATTTGAAGAGAATTGGGCAAGTTATTAAGATAACTTCGAGTTTTGGCGTGCTAAACGTGTCATATTTTATATCTGCAGCAATTGAGCCAGTTCTGGTATAGCAAAAAGACCAAACTCACAGTACGTAACATTGTTGCCAAGCTATTGAAGGAACAACCAAATAAACCCGAAGAACGCAACTACAGCATAGCTTTGCTGTCTTGTTCCCATCTCTTTACAAGGATATTAAAGATATATATGACCACGGTGAGGAAATAGTCAAATTCCAACTACCCATCTTTGTGACCTTCTCCCTCCTTTTTAGTCAGCATCTTCGAGTACGACGAGCGTTTTTCAGCCTACGGCACTGATTTTGGTCCATTACGATATCAATTGTATAGATCCAGACTATCTGATAAACCATCACAAAAAATATGATTTAATCATAGGCCGACCCGCCGTTCTTGTCCAAGGAGTGCATAGAGAAAATATCTGCCATTATCCTTAAGCTGCAGAGCAGTCTAAGTGATTCCAAACTGATATTTTGCTCTGGAGAGGTAGTGGAACCCTGGCTCACAGCCTGTTGCCGGTGCATAAGTGCAATTTTCCGACCGGAGCATGAACGTAATTTGGGCAACGAGTTCGTTAGTTATGCCAACTTCAATTTGGACAATTATATTTAAAATGAACCGAATAAAATGTGTGTTTCTTGTGTGTTTGTGCGGCTACAATGGCATCTATTTCGCGACGACATCAGCCTCCTTGCGCTGTTGAACCAGCTCTCGCAACCGTCCTCCTGGTCTTTCAATGACTTCTGCAGAAATTCCTTCTTCTTTTCGAGTAGTTCAATGGCCTTTTCACATTTCTCCTGCTTGATCTTCAGATCTTCGCGCATATTTTGAACGTCCGTAAGCAGAAACATGCGACCAACAGACATATAAACCCTGTAATAGTCGAGTAGATTTCCAATTAAGGCATAAAAGAAAAATTATAGGGCATCACATCCAAACACACCTCGTATCATTGTCCAAATTGTTTGTGCCCTTTTCCGTCAACAGATATTTGTGTTTGCCCGTCTTGACCATATCGCATTTCATGTCGATCATATTGATCTTCTTGGATGTCTCCAATTTGTTGATCTGCATCTCGGTGAAGGCCTGCGGGAGGGGATGAATAGAAATGAGTAATGGGAAGCACGCGCTGCACGCCGGTCTCGCCTGGAGCCTTGGACAGCGGCCTCACCTTCTTTAATTCGATGTCCATTTGTGCCATTTTGTTTGATAAATGCTTTCTTAACGTTTATTTGACTTAAATTGAATGTTTTCACTATAAATTTGCTTAAAATCTCAACACCTGCGTGCTGTATAGACCCTGAAAAACCGAACTTAGCCCACTTCAGCCCCCTCTTTTTAAATAGTAAGTGGTAAGTGGCGGAAAATATTATACGATTGTAAATTTTTCTTGTAGATTCATGCCATCTTTCCTCTGAACTTAAAAAAACCACGACATCTCCTGAACTGCGCTAAAATTTTTATTATTTTCGGTGGAGTATTAAAATACACCTTGGGTTGCAATGGGTTAATCGTTCTCAGTTCTCAGGCATGTCTATACCATATTTTGCTCATTTAATATAGTATCTTCATAGTTTTCTGAACTGTTGTTAAAATTTAATTAATAAAGACCTTTTCTAAGACTGATACCGATGTATCGTAAATAAACCGTCGGTTCAATTTTGAACGGCGCGCCTTATATTTAACAATTCGATTGTTACAGGACTAACATAACAGAGTATTGAAATATTTTTTTAACTGTTAAGCGCAGCGCTGTTAACATCGATGTAGAGGAACACGTTGACTGTTATCGAGTTCAAATTCCATTTGACCATTGGAGATTAACCTATATTTAATGAAGCCAAAGAAAGGCAAATTAGATGGCGCTGCCTGGTTCCAAAAGCTTACATCAGCATTTCATTCACTCGATAGCATGGAACGCTGGCAGAACAAACTCGCTGTGGTCACAGGTGCAAGCGGCGGAATTGGAGCTGCATGTGCTCGTGCCATGATTGGTGCAGGATTGCGTGTGGTGGGTCTGGCACGGCGAGAAGAAAAGCTGCGGGAGCTCAGGGACACCTTGCCGAAACATTTGCAGGCCAATTTCATTCCCAGACGGTGCGACGTATCGAAAGAGGACCAGGTCCTGAGCTCTTTCGACTGGATAGAAAGGGAGCTGGAAGGACCCGATGTTCTGCTGAACAATGCTGGCATCACACGGAAACGGAACTAGTGGCGCCGGGGAATACCCAAAAACTGCGTGATGTCATTGACACCAATGTGATGGGTGTGCTCTGGTGCACTAGGGAGGCATTCAACAACATGAAGAAGCGGGATACAGAGGGTCATGTTTTAATCATAAACAGCATTGCAGGACAGCAAGTGCTCAACTTTATCGACGTTTTGCCCTCGTTCAACATATATCCGGCCACCAAGTTTGCCATAACAGCAATTACGGAAACCTATCGCCAGGAGTTTCAATTGCACAAGAGCAAGGTGCGTGTGACCGGCATTTGCCCCGGGGCGGTGAACACAAACATATTCCCGGAAGAGATACACTTCTATGTGAAGGATATGGTCAGGCTGGAGCCATCAAATATAGCGGATGCAGTGCTATATGCACTGCGCACACCGCCTCACGTGCAGGTACGAAGAAATTAACCCCTTAAAATGTACCTACAATCCATATGTTTGCTTTGCAGATTCACGATATTACCATCAAACCCATGGGCGAATTATTTTAAACGTTAAATTTGGTTTATGCCAGATGTACAGATGTTTAAACCTATTCCAAGCCAGCCAGACGTTCTCGCAGCGCTTCCTCGTTCAATTTGTGCATGCATAGAAATTGGCCATTAAAGAACAAGACAGGTATATCATGCCGAAATAGCCGCAAGTAACGTACATTCTCCTTGCGGTCGATGTAAACCTTTTCCAGTCTGAATTTACCAGCATATTTCTGTTCCAATTGTGACACCAAATCATCGCACAAAGGACACGGCTTTTTGGTGTACAGTGTCAGCAGAGGAAGACCGTCCACCTGGGCGATTTGGGTTTGCTGAAAGATACATTGATATTTTTTTTTGGGTCACTGAACAGGAAACACTCGATGGGACTCACAGCTTTTCGAGAAATATTATCATCAAACGGCCATCGCTTCCATCCATGTACGCACAGCCCAACTCGCCAGCAGGCAGGGAGTGCACCAGATGGGTGAGAAGGTGACTGGCGGTTATATGTAAATTATCGTGGGTGCACAGATTATTTCCGCTTAGGTCTAGGTGAAAATAGCTTGGTTTGGGCGGTTCTCGGCTCGTAACCAGATCCCACGTGTGGATTTGACTGGGAAGAAGAGGCTGACCGCCATGAACGTGGTACAGAGCATCTTCTCTGTTATTTTTCACAGCAAATTCACGCACCAAAGCTAGAGGCTGCAACTGAAGGCGCTCTGCAGTTTCGTATGTAGTCCAGGCCAGTGCGGCCGCTCCCAAAGTTGGCGTTGGTTCGGAGGGATCTGCCTTAGCGGTTTGTTTGCCTCTGGCCGGAGCCTGATGCACGGTCATCAGTTCATTGGCCAGAAGACCATCATCCGGTTCAAGAAACTGGCAGCGTGTATCTCCCGTGATAATGCACTGCGCCTTTCCCTCCCGGAGACTATCCAATGTCATGCGTAGTCCAGCAATCGAGCAGATATCGTCCTGTAGGGCATGTGCCTCGCAGCTCTTCAAGCCCAGCTCTTTGGCTACATTGGCAAGCCTCGCATTGCAGTCGGATGCCGATGCATTCGATGAGCAACAGACAATTAGCTTTTTGAACTCCTCTCGTGGCACAAGAGTGCGTTTCACCAGCTCATCGATGACAATTCCAGCCAGCTTCTGTTCCTCCGCCTTGAATGGTGTTCTCGGGGTACGCACAGCAGCTGCAATTACCACGGCATTGTTGTGCGTACCATCCAACTGACGGCTAAAGTGCCGTAAGAGCCTCGAAATGCTGGGGAAGAACAAAAAATCCATTATCAGTGTCCTGTCATGGCTGAATTACTCACTTTTTAGAGTGTTGCATGCGAAACCTTTCCAGCATAATCGTGTGCATGTTTAAAACATTTCTTTTATCTGATTTAACTACAATCCTTTGATTTTGAAAAGCCGAAACTGCCACAAATTTAGTTTGTTTTCCAAATTACCAGTGTGACCATACCATTCAAACCCAAACAGCTGTTCCAAAAGAAAAAAAAGCGTTAACAATAAGAGGGAAAGTTACTCTTAGTTTTATCCGCTGAAACAAAGGCAAAGCAAAAACCAGTTATTACCAATAGCACAAAGGCAGTCGAGCTGTAAACCTAATTGCAGAAGCAACAGCTGTATCGACACTCGGCCCAAATTCGGAAATCAAATGGAAGTGACCTTCAAAAAGGCCCGATTGGTAAAGCACACAAATGCAGCAGACGGAGAGTACACAACCCCCCATGGGGGGGAGACTGAGACTTGCACCGATCCGTATGGCTGGTGGGCCTTGCCAGAGCCCGCCCTGCTGAAGATCTTCGAGCGTTTAAATGTCTTCGAACTGCTCCAGGCGAGTCTGTGCTGCAGGAGGTGGCACGGCATAGCCAACGATGATCTGTTGTGGCGTCAAAAGTTCCAGGAGAACTTCAGAGCCTCGCCGAGCATACCGCTAAAGCCAGGTGCAGAGAGCTGGCGATCGGAATACCAGCGTCTGTCCACACAAATACCGTTTGTTCAGGCCCAGCGTCTGGAGCCCTCGATGGAGAATAATCACGGGCATACGCATCAGGTGCTACATGTAAGCTTCGCACACAATGGAGAGATGTTTGCCACCTGCTCCAAGGATGGCTATGTGATAGTGAGTAGTCCTCCAGCGTTCGATATGAAAAGGGTGTTAATCAATAATCCTGCTCATAGGTATGGAACTCGCAGCATCCATGCACGGAAAAGTATGCGCACAATATGAAACAATTCAGCTGGAAGTACTCTCAATATTCGCAGTTCAATCAGAGTGACACACTGCTGCTGGTTTCGGGTGTGCATTTTGGATCCCCACAGTCCACATCAGGAGAGATTGCCGTGTTCTATCTGGGAGCGACAGAGTCCCATTTACGCTGCAGAGTAGTCAATCGTCCCTATGATATATTTGGCACTTGGTTCAGTGATCAGTATTTGATCTCAGGGGACCTGCATTGGCTGGCTCATTTGGTGAGTACATCGGTTCTGTGGCTGAATAAGGCCAATCAAGAGATCGACTCTGAGCACGTTCCGATAATGAGCCAATTGTACAAGTTCTATAACCGCAATGCGAGCTCGGTGAGGGCCATAATGGTGGCCAGATGTCCTTGGTTGGATGAAAGTAACGATCCCTTGGCTAAGGTAGAGGAAGAGACGCGCAGTCCGCCCTTTCCGTTTCCCAGTAACGATGAGCCATCTGGTTCCCAGGCCAGTGGGAATCCTCTGTCCCATGCCGCCAGCCTTAGACGCACACGAAGTGCAACCCCCGATGAGAACTACTTGCCAGACATAAGCGAACGTCGGTCCAGAGCCCGGCCTGGAGATGCCACCATTCATTACCTGGAGGAATACAGAAAAGCAGTGGCCCCTACAAACGACGCCAACGAAGAAGAGGACGAGGAAGAGTACGACTCCATGGATGTGCATGAGGAGTACGATGAACTGGAGAATAGCATGCCTAAGTATCTCATCTTCTCGACGGGCTCTAAAACATTTACCCCGCACCAGATCGGCTTCAAGCGCATAAGGAACGTTTACTTTCCCAAAAAACTTGATCCTGGGCCCTCGCTGAAGGAGAGAATAGCTGCCAAGCGGGCCGCCGAGCAGCAGCAGCAGCAAACTCCGCGCACGGATCCAGATTGGTGGGACTACGATTCCGTCAAGGATCGATTTGATCAGGTGGACAAAGTCATCGATCTGCACGGACACATCATTGGCATGGCGCTGAGTCCGGATCATCGCTATTTATATGTTAATACGCGCCCCTGGCCAAAGCACTATGTGATTACCAATCCTCTGGAGCCACCGCCAATTGCTCAGGAGATTGATATACATGTGATTGATTTGATGACCCTGAAGAGAGTGGGGAACATGCTGCGCGCCCATAAGGCCTACACGCCCAGCACCGAGTGCTTTTTTATATTTCTCGATGTCTGCGAGGAGTATGTGGCCAGTGGGGCTGAGGACCAGCATGCCTACCTATGGGATCGCTACTATGGCATTAGTTTGGCCAAGTTCAAGCACTCGGACGTGGTAAACAGTGTGGCCTTCAATCCAAAAGACTCTGAGATGCTCGTGACCACCAGCGATGACTATACAATTAAGGTGTGTACATTTTTAAAACCCATTTTTGTTGTATTATTTAAAAAACGCTACATCTTTGCCAGGTTTGGCGCTCACGGGCCAAGGCAAAGGCCTATAACATCCCCATTAATGTGAACGAATCTTTCGAGCTGAAGCCGAAGAAATGAAGGTCGCTTAGTCGCATCAACACTTACACATCCATGTGCCTGCCCTATCTCTTTATGACAGATGTTCATATAGAAGTTATTCTTACTGCCGGAAAAAAGATTGTTTATAGCTGTTAGTATTTAGTTACAACTTGTTAACGTTTGAAAATATACATAATCAAAATGTCATCCTACGACTTTCCCGTCTGTTCGAACTGGTCAATGGGTGTGGTTGGATCGGCCTTAGGCTTGACTGGCGAAACAACGGGCTCAGCGGGCGGGGAAATTGGATCCCCAACCGATGGTCCTGGCTGCGTTGATGCCTGTGCCGATGTAGATGGCTCATTGTCATTATCGTGATTATGATTGTGCCTTGCGTTTCTCTTGCGCTTCTCGGGATGGCCAAAACAGTTCTCACATTCTTCATCGTCCTCCGAGGAACTCTCACCAAATGCCAGGGGTTTCTTATATATGCAGCAGCCTACAAATTGGACACATTAGCCGTAGCACTACAAAGCAATAGTGTAAAGGTTACATACATTTGGATTTCTTGCGGTTTAAATGCTCATTGTCTATGACACCTTCGTGAAAGATCACCCGGCGTTCGTCCCGCGGCTGTTCCAGGCGCAAGTGCAGTGTCGGAGTAGTTTCTGGCAGACTTCCATCTGTTTCTTCAGTTGCCGTGCCATTACTTGGCTTATTGTTTGTTCTTTGGGCCATTTTTTAATAAAACAAATAACAGATTGCAGTCAGTGTGTCAGCGTCCGACCCTCAGAAATATACCAAAATATACGGTCTCATTTTAAAAATATACCGTAAATATACTGACGAATTCAAGTTATATTTTACATATTCCTCGTTTTTGATATTCCGTGGAATATTATTAGCTATATAGAACATTTAGCCATGCCCACATAATTTTATCCGATTAGTGAATTAATTTTCTTCTCGACTGGCATATTCCAAATACTTGCTTTTATTGGATTTTTATATACCGTTGAAAATTAAATTAAATAGATTGATGAAATTGACAAAATAGAGCACTATATACCGATATACCGATAAACCTAGGGCTGCACAAATATACTGATGGTTACATTGACTGTTTTTTTAATGAATTTTTTTCATTTAAACCGTGTTTTTGTCAAAATACAACAAATAAGAGTACTTAAAACACTTATCTTGAACAAAATTTATTCATCAGTTGTATACAATTAAGTGGGCATGGCTAAATATTCTATCAAAATATCAAAATCGAGGAATATGTATAAAAGAACTAGAGTTCATCAGTATATTTTGTTGGATTTCTGAGGGTCGGTCACACCAGTCACATTTCAGCTGGCAGGACCGAAAATGGCTGCAATTGTGCGATATAATTTGTTAACCAAGCCGCAATTAGGTAAATAGAGGCGAAGAATTCGTTTAAAAAGTGCTAATTAGTGATTTAACTGTAGCATTCGCTGTCCGCTTACTTGTGAGACTTGTTAAGCAAGTCGCTGCAAGCCAGTAAAACAATCATTTCCCTTGCAACCAACTTATGTAATTTTTGCGCAAAGCAAAACAAAACGCAAAGCAAAGTTTCTGCGCAATTAATTGATTTGATCATGTGCTTCTTGCAGTTGCGACTCTGCCTGGCAGCCTGCAGCTGCAGCGGCTGCAGAGCACACAGGCCCCACCCGCGGGCACACCGCCACCTCAGACGAAGACCAAGTTTGGTCCCTTGGCCGATGAAGATCGCATCTTCACAAATTTGTATGGACGCCACGACTGGAGGCTGAAGGGTGCCTTAAAGCGTGGCGACTGGTACAAGACCAAGGAGATTGTCCTGAAGGGTCCCAATTGGATTATCAATGAGATCAAGACATCGGGTCTGCGCGGTCGCGGTGGCGCTGGCTTCCCCAGTGGCATGAAGTGGTCTTTCATGCAAAAGCCTGGCGATGGACGCCCCAAGTACTTGGTGGTGAATGCCGATGAAGGTGAGCATTTTGAAATCCGTGTCAAAAGACCGATTTACATTCTTCTGTATTTTTAGGCGAGCCTGGTACTTGCAAAGATCGTGACATCATGCGTCACGATCCCCACAAGCTGGTGGAGGGCTGCCTGATTGCGGGCGCTGCCATGGGCGCCCAGGCTGCATACATCTATATTCGCGGCGAGTTTTACAACGAGGCCTCCAACATGCAGCTGGCCATCGCCGAGGCCTACCAGGCTGGCCTTATTGGCAAGAATGCCTGCGGCACTGGCTACGATTTTGATGTCTTCATGCACCGTGGCGCTGGGGCATACATTTGCGGCGAGGAGACCGCTTTGATTGAGTCGCTCGAGGGAAAGCAGGGCAAGCCCCGCTTGAAGCCGCCATTCCCCGCTGATGTGGGTGTCTTTGGTTGCCCCACAACGGTCACCAATGTGGAGACTGTGGCCGTCGCACCCGCTATCTGTCGTCGCGGTGGCACTTGGTTTGCCAGTTTTGGACGCACCCGTAACTCGGGCACGAAGCTCTTCAACATCTCGGGACACGTGAACAATCCCTGCACCGTGGAAGAGGAAATGTCCATTCCGCTGAAGGAGCTGATTGAGCGTCATTGTGGTGGCGTTACTGGTGGCTGGGACAATCTGTTGGGCGTCATTCCCGGCGGCTCATCCACACCCATTATTCCCAAAAATGTATGCGATGATGTGATTATGGATTTTGATGGCTTGATTGCGGCCCAAACATCGCTGGGAACGGCGGCCATCATTGTGATGGACAAGTCCACGGATGTGATCAAGGCGATTGCCAGACTCATCTCGTTCTACAAGCACGAGAGCTGTGGCCAGTGCACACCTTGCCGCGAGGGCATTGGCTGGATGAACAAGATCATGACTCGGTAAGTAGATTTTTGGATAATTTTATTCAGAAACAGAATGAGGCATATTTTCCTTCCCTGATATCAACATAGCTTTGTCAAGGGCGATGCTCAACCCGCTGAGATTGATATGCTGTGGGAGATTTCCAAGCAAATTGAGGGCCACACCATTTGCGCATTGGGTGACGGTGCCGCCTGGCCTGTCCAGGGCCTCATTCGTCACTTCAGACCCGAAATCGAGAAACGTATGCAACAACATGCGCAGCAAACAAAGCGCGCCAGCAATTAAGTTACAATGTTATAGCTAAATTTATTGATTTCATAATCCCGCGTGCTCTTTAATGCATATAAAATGTAATATTCTCTAAACGATGTACAAACTTCCACTCTTTTTGTTTTCGTCAATTGAGGTTTAGGCCCTGTATATGCTTGATCACGGCTTGGATGTCCTCAGCGTCCGGTGTCTGGTATTTTGGTGGAAAGCTGCAGAGGCTCAGAGGGCCGCCAATCTTCTGCTCCACTCCGGGCTGATCCACACAGCGAGCGGGTATAAATTGATAACTATAAAGCTAATCCAATTAGCGCGGAGCTCTGCCTACGGTCTGGCCAACTTACGTCTTGGAAGAGCATCCCTGTAGAACCAGGAGTACAACCATTATAGTGACAAACAAGCACTTGATAAGCATTTTGAGATTTGTAAAGATTTGCTTGCGTTGCTTTAAACGGCCAATTATCGACTGTCGGGTTGCTGTGAAATTCCAAGTTAATATTGCATATATTATGCAACACCTGGAATTTTAAAGCAATTAAACTTACGTCTTTATGGCCTCATCTCATGAATTATTAATGCAAAAGAATTTTGCGCCATAGTCATGGCGATCTGGAAAGGCCAGCCAGCCGGAATGCCGGCTAGGTATCAATTATCCAAAAACGAGTCAGATCGTTAGTATAATAATTATTATACCCTTTGCAAATAACATTTTTACTAAGATTTAAAGCTTTTAAATTGATTTGGATCCAATGGGATTCTTTAAAGATTGTTACCCAGCGTATCACAGGGTATTCAAAGTCCTTCAAAGTTAAAATGAAATAAAACAATTACAGGTTTTTAGTATGTAGCATATTTATAGTTTTTAGAGTTTCTCATTGGTTTTTTCGATGAAGGTTTAGTTAAAGTACAAAATGATATTATTAAAAGTTAAGTTTAGGGTTTCTAGCCACTAGTTTAAAGGCGATAACAACAGCTGCTGCTTCAGATGGCTTTAAGGTGGAAGGTGGAAGGTGGTTTACATACAGTTTAGAAATTAAATGATTTGATTGACGACAGCATTGCTTTGTAAAGTAAAGAAATACACAGTAGTTTCCCTCAGATGTGCCAATGGTTGGGGTAGTGTAGTATAAAAAGACCTGTATAGAAAATGTGGAAAAGTTGGCAACGGATAGTGGCAGATTAGTTTTGCAATTGAGTGGGCGGCGGCAACGGGGAAACACTCCCAAGCGAGTTGTCCATATTGCAAATGAAACCCGAACCTGAGTCTGATCTGATCTGATCTGAAACGTGCGCTCGGAGATCTCTCTGTGGATTTCTCTCTCTCTTTCTCTCTCTTGAATTGCACTGTACGATATTCAAAAATGGTTAGAAAAAGTGTATAAGAATTAAGTCATAGAAATATGTATACAATACTCGTTTGTTTTTTTAAATCTTTTCCACACATTTATAATCTTTTTTTTGTTAGATTTTTCGTTTTTTATATATATGTATATGTATGTATATATGTAAGTTTATGTATGTTTCGTTAGGTATGTACTCGTATTTGATTTAGATTTTGTTAGTTTTTTAATTGTTTAAAAGTTTTAGATCTCGTTTAGTTTGATTTGCTTTCGTTCGTTTAACTTGGCTTAAAGCGTTCATCTTATTGCTTATCTATGAGAAGGAACATAGTACAATATTTTGTATTTTGTTTGTTTTTTTCGTTTCGTTTCGGTTCTTAAAAGACTAAACAACATTTCGAACAAGTCACTAGAAGAGTTTTGCTTTTGGTTTTCCGTCTATCATTCATCATTCATCTCCGACAGGTTTCGGTTTCTCCTTTTATTGCATAGCTTTAGGCGCACAACATCGTAGTGTAAATAAGCGTCAACTAACACTGCTATGAGTGGCCGCAACCACATATATATATGCCCTATGTATTATGTATTTGTATATATGTATGTATATATTATGTATATATTGTAGTAGGTTTTGCCAACTAATTGCGTAGAGCTTTTGAAAAACATCTAGATAGTTCGTTTTTGGTTGGGTTCTGGTAGGGACCGTAGGGCAGGGGGCTAGACAGGACTCTTGAGGATCAGGTCGTAAGTAAAAAATATATTATATACGTATGTATATATATACTATATATATGTATATCAAGTTTTTTTAGTTTAGTATCACACTAGTAGAGATAATGCGAAGAAGCCTGAGCTCTATACTGTTTCGGTGTCAGCTTGATCAGTTTCGGATTGAATGCACCCAGGGCCGCCTCATTGGTGGACGATGGCGGTGGGGGCACCGTGTGCGTCCGGAAGCGCGATCTCAGGAAATTTTGCATGGAGCGCAGCCGTATGATGGGCGCACAGGGCGATTGTCGAAGCGAATTGTGATTGAGCGCCCAATAGATGACCGGACTGATGGCCGAATAGAAATACCCTGGAGATAATTATAAAGATTATTGAGTAATCCGTCATCAGTCATCCGTCATCCGTCGTGCACTCCTGTCCAGTACTCACCCAACAACAGACTGAAGTAGACAGAGGATTTGCTGCAGTATTGCTTGTAGCCGAAATTCTTATAGAATATGCAAAAGACATGCGGGGCCCAGCAAACGATGAAGATTAAGGCGGAGGCGATCAGCATGTTGGCCAAGTGACGGCGTGACCTCAGCGTCGAGGTCTGTGGCAGCGGTATGCCAGGCGTGGCCGGACCCCTCCCAGCCCGATGTATCCGCTGGCGCTGCGAGTGGGCCCGTATCTCCCTCATGGCCCTGCGGGGAAGGAGCATTCAAATTAAATGCGATTCGAACCAAAATCAATTAACGCTAATCACCTGGGCGATATGGGGTTGCTGGAACGAAAGGAGCCCGGCTCAAGGGCCGAACCAGATCCCGGCAGGCGAGGCTGTAACGTGTGCATTTGTATGTCCCCGGGACTCACGGCCATTTGCCCACCGCCGCCAGTGCCATTCCCATTCGAGGTATCGTCCACGGTGGTGGGGCCTCCACAGGCCGCCTGCTGGGCATTGGCGCAGCCCGTCACAATCACCATGTGCGTCTGTCGTCGCAGGATGGGCATGGGCAGGGGCAGCTCCCCGTGGGCCGCTCGAGCCGTCAGCGACAGGGCGCAGAGCTTGCGCCGCACCCCGTAGTGATTGAGCAGCACCCCCACCCCGGGCAGCACGAACACGGCTATCGTGTGGAAGATGATGAACGACATGAACATGGCATTGGCCCCCAGATCAGAGGTGCAGCTGATGCTAACGGGATTCGGTGTAGTGCTGGCGTTCGTGCTACCAACTCCCTTGATGATCACCGACTTGGCTATGATCTTGTAGGCGAACAGGAACGGCGTACTGATGGCCGCCGAGGCCAGCCAAGAGATCAAGGCCAGGGAGACGTGCAGATATCGACGCTGCCGCAGCTGGGCCAAACGAGGATGCTTAACGGTGGCATAGCGGTCCAGGGAGAGCATGAAAAAGGAGATGGTGCTGGCCGCCACGGGCATGACCTGGTCCAATGAGAGACAGAGAGAGATTATTGCAACATAACAACATAAAATATGAGAGAAGAGAACCCACCTGGATGTAATGTATGACCTTGCAGAGCACCAGCGGCAGCGATCTCGTCCTGCGGTTCATGGCCAGATTCAAGAGCGTAACGGGCGCCGAAATGCCCGTGACCAGCAGATCGGCAATGCACACGGCCAGCAGTAGGGGATTCCGCAGTCGAACCGAGGAGGCCGAGCAAAGGGTGAGCACCAGGGTGGAGTTGCCAACGACGCCGCCAAAGACCACGAGACCATAGCTGACGGCCAGAAGGAGGAGCGTCAGCGAGGATATGGCATTCTCCGAATCGCCGCCAGCAGCGTCAAGGTCATACGGATTGATCAGGCTAAAGTTGCCGTAATCAAAGTCCGTCGCCGAGCCCTCCAGGTCCGTGGGCAGGGTTCCAGTGCTGCCACCTAGCTGGTTATGCTCGAGGAGCGCGTAGTGCAACTCCGTGGTGTCGAGGTCGTTGTTCGGCTCGAGATGA
Source organism: Drosophila persimilis (assembly GCF_003286085.1). NCBI lineage: Eukaryota > Metazoa > Arthropoda > Insecta > Diptera > Drosophilidae > Drosophila > Drosophila persimilis. The sequence goes on along the minus strand of NW_020825299.1, from coordinate 39,486 downwards.
TGCCGGCGGTACGTGTGCTCCCACCATTGCTGCAGGCTGTTGCTGTTCATGCTTCCCGTAACCGTCGTATTCCAATCCTTAGCCGTATACGTGTTCGATCTTCGTTGTCGATGCGTTTGTCTGGCCGCCTCATTTCATACTAAAGGTGCTGCTGCCGCCGTTGCACAGGACAAAAAAAGGTAGCAAAATGTAACAAAATGCCATCATCATCATCAGTCTTTCTTGTTTCCCCCGCAAGGACACACTCACACACAGGAAGCAGACAGAGAACAGAGCAGAACAGACACCGACATGGCATCCAGCACTCTCCAAATTCCACCCACACACACACACACACACATGAGTGTTACGACCCTTAGTCCCCACCCACTTACCCATCGCTGACACTGACACTTATGCAATGAGAGAATACGAATGCGAACAAGATAGCAGGAGGGACATGGTATGGGAGGGAGTAGAAGGTTTTGATACCCTTGCAAATCCTAAGTGCTTAAATCTTTGATGTTTCTTCTGCAGAAAAATTCAAGATCTGTTCAAAGTTGTAGACAATCAAAATAGAATTCCCAAACCTCCTGTCCAAACCATAATACCCAACAAATTAAAGGGCATAACAAGGCACACACTCAGAGATTAGTGCTGCTCTTCCTTCCGCCTTTCAGCCTGGCTGCTGTTACCCCATCGCTGGCCCTGCGAGCCAAATGAATGGCAACCTTGCACTTTGCGCCCTCGACAAACAACCGCAAGGTTTGCCTCTGCCGCCTCTCTGTCTCTGTCTCCGTAACCGGCTGCTGCCGCTGCTGCTGGTGCTGATTCTGCCTCAGATACATGCCACTGCCACATCTGCGCCCAGTTGACGTTTAAGCCCCATCAAGGAAATGTGCGGGTGTCGGCCAAAGTTTGCACTTAATTGCGCGTTAAGGCCGCCACAGACCCACACCCAGATCCGGAACCGGAACCGGACCCGAGCCCGAGCCCGGCTTAAGCTTAAGCTTAAAGAGTGCTGCAGTTGCAGGTGCAGACCGGACCGAACCGAACCGAACCGCAAAATCCCTGGCATTGTGGCAATAAATGCAAGCCAGCGCCCAGCTATTAAAAATCTTAATTGAAATTGTTATCAAAAGCGAGTTAAAAACTCATTAAGCGCAGTGGAAAGGAAAGGGTGAATCAAGATTCAATTGGGACATGACATCCCTCAGAGGCTTTCAGGAACAGAAGGACTTGTGCCATTCATTTTTTGACTTGGGAAACTTGGAGCTAAAAGAGTAGAGCTGTAGTTGGTTGCGAGTAGCTCGTAAAGTTCTTCTAAGGCTTCTCCAACTAAGTCTTCTTTATTGAAAATGTTTTACAACTAATATTGCATTTATTTCAAGTTACAAATATGTATGTAGTTCTGAGGTATGCAAGAGCTAGAAAAGGTCAATTGTAGTTAAACATCTCAACGTTAACTTTACCAAGTCGAACTTTCAGTAACTCAAATAAAATTGAGTGGGAAATGGTGCCTCGATTTAGAGAAATTCAATGAATTTCGATGACGGATGAGTTTAGTTAAGTTATATATAATTTAATGAACGTAGATCGCTAATAAAAAATTGGATTTTGTAAACAGTTTATAGAGATTTCAAGAGCACCACACCCATTAATGATTTTCGTTTTAAAAGCTATAAATACGAATCCCGATAAGTAAGCTACATAAAACGTGCAAGCAATATTTTCAATAATCATGAAATTGCATCGTGCGTCACCCTAATAAAATTCCACCGCCCACTCCCCACTACCCACTCGCGGGGGGTTGGCTGCCTGCGTCAGTCATTGTGCAGGCAGCCCCGTCTCTCTCCTTCTTCTCCTCCTGCTCCTCCTTGTGCTCCTCCTATGACTGGTGTGTATCAATTTTGTTGTGTGCGGGAGTGTCCAGGAGTGGATTGAAGGGGAAGGGGCTGCAGCCTCCTCCACCGCCATTGTCCTGCGCACTGTCAATGTGTGCGTGCGGAGTCTCTATCGGTGCGCTTTATGTGTGTGTGTGCGTGTGCGTGTGATGTCAACGCTTTTGCCTTTTGCTGTGGTTTTTTCCCTGCTCTTTGTTTTGCCGTCGGACGGGTGGGCTATGCTATGCCGGGGCATCTGGGATGATGTGAGTGACGTTTGCTTAATCTGCTTAATTTGCGTTAATTTAATCGTGGCTAACGGTGTGTGTGTGATTATGTATACATATGTATGTGTGTGTTTGTGTGCGGGAAAGCACATGTTGCTATTGCCACTTCGACGCCTAGACCTTGATTTTGCAACGATTGCTCCCAAAGAATTACTATTACATTCCCATTGTCCCACACACAGATACACTGGATGACAAAAGTGTATAGACCCCCACATTTGCTATCTTCAGAGTTCAGATCTGATTCTAAGATGCGTTTTTGTGCGGTTTATCCTAAATCCTGAATCCTAATCTGTACAAACCCCAAGTAACTCTTAAGGCGCTCCCTAAACCGCTCTTTATTGTATGTACTATTTTTTTAGGCCTACAAAATTAAAAAATTGATTTTTGGTACATCAAGATTGTTGAATCCTATTCAATTGGCAAACTTACTGTATACACCTAAAAAATAAAAATAATTACTGAAGAAAAAATGTTTAAAAATACGAACAAAATATACATTTTATATACTTTTTTCCATGACTGTAGGTTTTGTATGGTGGAAGCTGCTAAATATCTCCGCGCGGGATTTTGTGTAAATGTATCCATGGGCATGTGTGTGTGCGTGTACTTTTTCACCTATTGTCTAAATGCCAATAACCTGTTGAGTGGTCTTATTTATTTTTGAACTCTTTGAAGGAAATCATTTGGAATCGACGGGACCTACCGACTATGCGAGAGTGAAGTGAGAACGGTAAACTTCTCATTAAGTGGCAACTCTCCTTCATTAAAGGGGGGAAGCCCCGCCAAACCATAGTGGCGGGGTGACAACTCTGGCCCGGCGGGGGTGCGTGCTCGCTCGATTCGCTTATTGAAAATAAAATATGTATGTATGTATTAATTTACGTCACTCAAACGTCAGCAACAAGCACAAAAGGTGACAAAAGCTAAGCTGAGGAAGAAGGCGCAGGCAGCCCCAAAGAATGGCCATAAGAAAAGCCAATGAGATAAAAAGGAAACGGAACGAGCGTCCAACGAGAAGCGAGAGAGCGGCGGCGACGAACGCGATGATGATGAGATTTGTTGTTGCTGCTAATATGAAAAGTGTCCGCCACAGGTGAGTTAATATAACAGACACACGCACACGGCCACAGATACTCCCGTACACAGATACACTCAACAAAGACCCAGCGACCCGGCCCGGCCCGGCCCGGTCCAGGACCCAAAACATAGGGATACACATAGGGGAGCGGGAGGGCCTGACGTTGCTGCCGCTGGCTCTGCTTGCCCGCTGCTTTTTGTCTGTTCTGTCTTTATTGATTTCGGCAGCTTTTATATTATAATGGGGGGTGGGTGGATGGTGTGGTTGGGTGGTTGGGTGGCATGGGAGTGGACGTACGAGGAGGAGTGCCGTGCTGTCCAAGCGTACGTTTTGGCTTCTTCGTGACTGCCACAATGGCAAACAAACAAAGCCTTTTGGTATCTTCTTGGGAAATGCGGGCCCCCAAAAGCCTTATTCGATGAAAAACAGTTATTATTATATTATTTTCCACCTATTATCATATAATTTTGAAGAGTTTTTTTACATGAATATTCATAAAGGAGCACACCATCAGGGCAACCATCCCTTATTTCTCTGCTAGTATTGTATTTGTTAAGGAGGTGTGTGTAAGCATAATAATATTTTATATCTATTGTAGTACAAGAGTTCTTTTATATAAATGTTCATTAGGAACACGCAATAATGTACTTAATTTATTTGTTGCAAATTCTTAATAAATTTTTGCCCTGCTATCATACATAGTATGATATAGAATGTCACTATTATCTACATATAAGACCTGCCCCACAAGCTCTTTCAGTATCTTTTTTGGGGGCATTGAAAACCAATTTGAATAATATTTTGCACCCATTATCATATAATTTCGAAGAGGTGAATAATATGAATATTCATTATAAATACTCCCTCTCACGCACATCTCTCCCTAACTATGTGTGTGTGTGTGCGTGTTCTGCCTCGCACACTCTCTCTGTTTCTCTCAGCTTTAAGACCCTATGCAAACCTTTTTCGACTAACAATGAAGAAATGCGTGGGCCTGGAGGGGGGAGGGATGGATGGATGGATGGGTGGAACAGACACTCACACATTCGCACGATAACAATCCCTATCCCTATCAAACTCACACCGACACAGTCGCTCCGCTCCACACAGTGGGTTTCATATAAAAAACCGACACCATAATTACTAACCATCAAAAAGCGCGTGATGGAGTGGCATGACAAAAGGCAAAAAAAATAATGTTGCATACCAATTAGTGGAGGCATCAAAAGGAGGCGGCACAACACTCCCACCACATACCTCAACACATATAGTACATATACCCCTCCCCCCCCAACCCACTCCTCGTACGTAATATTCCTACCGTGTTTTGCTTAACGAAATTTCTGGGCTGATGCTGCTCCTGCTGCTGCTTCTGTTGCTGCTTTTTGTTGCTGTTTTTATTGCTGTTGCTGTTGTTGAGTGGGGTTTTTGGTGGTGGTGATAGCGACGTTGTTTATTTTATAGAAGGCACTGTAATTTACAGTTAGAACTATTTTGCATATTTTGCTGGTATTTATTGCTGTTTCCGCCGTCGGTTTTTTTTTCGTTTTTATTTAAATTTATTTATTTTTTGTTAATTTATCAAATAACACTTTTAGCAAATATTTGTTGTATTTCGCCAGATTTTTGTTTCTTTTATATATTTTTTCGTCGGTTGTTGTAAAATTTGTTTAAAAATGTTGCCCGCGTTTTGTGCTCTGCTCTTTTATTTTCTTTTCTTTTATTATATTTTTGAAATCATAGTATTTGTTGATATTTTTTGTGACTGTGTGTGAAGAGTGTAAATTAAACAACTGCGGTAGCGGATTGTGTTTTTAAAAAGTTTTTATTTTACTTCGAACTTCACTGATATAGATTTAAGTAGAGGGTCACAAAGGAATTCCGGGCCAAGGGATTGCGCGATCTTAATATTTAGCTAGACTTTGCGGTGTCGCTGCTGGATCAAGACTGATTTGAACTTTCTGATCTTTGCATCGTTGATCCCTTTCGGGAATCGTTTTTCTATAAACATTTCAATTGATTTCGCCATCCCGAGTATTAGATTTCGTCATCCAAAGAGAGAACTGTAAAAGGCCTAAAGTGCAGGATCTGCAGAAAGCCGGGAGTGAGATTGTTTATGAGAAGCCGGGTGTGGGCAAACATTGGTTTTCCATTTAGGCGAGTGTCAAAGAATGGGATTGCGGCGGGGGCGCTTGAGATTGTACATCTTAGAAATCAATTAGGCGGAGGCCCAAGATTGAAATTGTTTTCGTTTTGGAAAACCAAAGATTGTTTACAACTCGTATAAGAGCTCAATGGAATTGGGTACGTTAACTCCCCCCATTCTTAAATGTTTCGTCCCGATACATTTTGAAGTTCTGATAGAGCTCTAATTTCTTCTGACAGTATTTGAATGTTGCTTTCCACTATTTCTTCTGACGGTATTCTTATTGATTTAATAAGTACAAATTTGGTTAATTTATAGCAGAAGTAAAATAACATTAACAATATCAAAATGATTAAAAATAATGTTGTTAATGGTAAGGCCGTATTACCTAATGTTATAAGGGGATTTAAAATATTAACATTATCAAAAGAAAATTGCTTATCATTTGATTGTATATAATCAACTAATTCAAAATCGCTATATCTATGATGCGATATATATTTTAGAATTTTACCCTTATCATTTATGTGGCTTATATTATTTATTACAATTGTGTTGTTGAATATAAGGAGATACGATCCTAACAAAGTAGTATTGTCTACGATATTTTTGCCTGAAACTAATATGGCACCATCCTGAATGATGTCTATTTCTTTGTTTTTTTTCCCTTTTTTTAGTGCAGTTGGCTTTAAAGCCATTAAGTAAATTGGTGAAACAGGTACTCTTTAAATTTATTTGTGCGTAATTGTTAAAAGTTTCACTTTTAAAATTATTCATTAAATAGTATTTCTCCTTACATTCACAAACTTTTTCACTTATAACTAACATTCCATCATTTTGTGAGATGGCTCTTGCATGGTAAAACTTGCAAATATCTTTAATTTGAGGATATTTTATGTAAATGATTATTAAATCTGCATTTCGAATTATTTTAACCGTTGCAATGTCCAACAGATCAGACAGTTCAACATTATGTTTTTCATGCTTATAAATGTCCTCTATTTCGTTTTTATTTAAAATTTTTGTATTGAAAATGTTTACTTTTAAGAGGGTTATGGTATCAACTAAATTTAGTAGGTCAAAAGTTATTAATTTTAAACGATGCTTTCTCAGTATCGTTTCTTCATTGAAGATGACATTCTTTAATGAATTTGATAGCAATTCAATTTCTTTGAAAAATTTGGAATTTATTACAAATTGTTTATTATTATTTTCAGTTAATTCATTTACTTTATTTTGTATTTTCAAAGAGTCGTCATGATCAGGGCTGCCTGCTATCCATTTCCAAATGGTACCTAATTCATTTATTCCCCTTTCTTTCCGTTTTGGAACTAATTCTGAAATCATTAATTTTAATAGACTTAAGTCCATTGATATTTCCCACTCATCGTCTGAATTAATTGATTTGTTGACATATTTGGATTCTTTATCAATTATCTCTCTATAAAAACTCAAATTAGTAATATGGAAAAGTTCAGCGTATGTTTCATAAGTGTAAACGTCTCTGTCGTCTTTGAGCAATAGATAGTCACTATGCGTATAGTCAATTACTTCCGCAGTCGTCAATATAACAAAAGTCAGTATTAGTATATTCGCATACATTTTCTGGAAAAAATATTTAATATTTGATGTTATCTTTATGTATAATTCTGTTTCTATTGTTGATTATAATTTTATTCGGTCGATTTTCCTTAACTACCTGCTTTTTGTATCGGGATTGAAGTTTATTTCTTTCCCCGAATTTCTTTTCATAGACTACTTCTCCTATTTTATAATCTTTTTCTCTTCTATCTTTGTTATGTATCTTAAGCATTTTGGTCTGAGCTTCCTTAAGTAATATTGGATTATGTTTGTGTTCTATTTTGTTATACAATATGTCATATGGCATTTGATTGGTCGTTGAATGTATCGTCAGGTTATATTTCAGTGCCGCCCTTATTATTATTTCTGAATAATCTGTTAGATTTAGTTCATCCTTGATGCACCGCGCTATTTCTGTTAGTGTGGAATGTACCCTTTCTACCTGACCATTTGAGGTGCTGTGTCTGGGATCAGCATAATAAATAGTTAAGTTACTTCTTTGTATGAATGATCTAAATTGTGCTGAAGTAAAGCTTGGTTCGTTGTCAGTCATTAATGATGTTGCTAACGGAAAGTGTTGTAAAATTTCCATTACCTTATTTTCAATGTTTAATTTACTTTGAATTTCCTTGACCACCAAGTATTTGGAATAAGAATCTATACAAGTTATGAATGTTAGGTTTTGGGCATAGTATATGTCTAAGTGTAATTGATCTCCTTCTTTTGCTGGAATGGGAGCTTCCCCAATTGGAATTTTTACAGGGTGTCTCCGATATTTGTTTTTGTTACAGATCTCACAATTTTTTATATATTCTTTTAATTTTTTGTGCAGGTTTGGCCAATAATACAGCTTAGTTATTTGTTTGTAATTTTCGTCTAGTCCTCTATGGGCTCTGCAATGTGTTTCTTCTATAATTATAGCTTTATCTTCTGAATTTACTACATCTTGGAGGAACTTTCTTGTGAAGAGAAATTTATTTATGAAGTTTTCCTTTAGCTTATTTTGGATAAGGTATAAATCTTCTAAAGTGCAGTGTATTCCTGTGGTTAAGTGAGGCTGAATAAATTCTTTTAAAATGATTAGCAGATTGTCAACCGTATCAAATTCAATAATATGTCGGGTATTTTCATAAACTCTTACTAACTCATGAACTGTGAATCTCCCTTGCGCTAATAGTAGCTGCTGTTTAAATTGGTTTAGAGGCTTGCTAGTCTCTTGAATGACGTTTTCGAAACTACTCTCTGCTGAATGCTGAGTATTTATGTCTGATTCTGATTCTGTCTGGTCGACATCACTATCTGTCATATGATTTATTTTAATCCGAGATAACGCGTCCGCTACTACGTTAGTTGAGCCTGGCTTATAAATGATTTTTGGTGTGAAACTTTCTATGAAGTAATACCAACGTTTCATTTCAACATTTGGATTTTTTTGCGACATTGCAAAGGACAAAGGTTGGTGATCTGTATGTATTTCAATTCCACTCACTCCGTATAAATAATTTCGCAAATTTTTTAATGCCCATACAATAGCTAATAATTCTTTTTTATTAGTAGCATATAATTGCTCGGTTTTACTTAAAGTTTTAGAAATAAATGTTATGGGATTCCCATCTTGCGACAAAACTGCACCTATTGCTATGTCCGATGCATCTGTGGTTAATGTGAATTTTTTATTGTAATCTGGTTGTACTAATTCAATATGTGCTATTAAACTGTCCTTTAAATTATTAAATGCTCCAATTGCTGGTTCATCCAGCTGTATTAATGCTTTCTTGGATGCCCTTCGTGAAACTTTCCCATTTACTCCGCTCAGATATTTTGTTAAAGGTTTGGCAATTGTGGCATAATTTCGGACAAATTTTCTGTAATACCCTGTTAGTCCTAAGAAGCTACGTAGCTCTCTGATATTTTTAGGAATTGGATAGTTTTGTATTGTGGAGATTTTGTCTGGATCTGTTTTAATGATATTTTGGGAAACAATGTATCCCAGAAATTTGGTTTCCAATTGAAAGAATTTAGACTTTTCAAGTGAAATTTTCATGTTAGCGTTTTGCAATATCTGAATTATATGAATTAGATCTTTATAATGTTGTTCTATAGTTTTTGAAAATATTATTATATCGTCCATATAAACGTGACAAGTTTTCCCAACTTGTTCTCTAAGTATATCGTCCATTGCCCTTTGGAAAATTCTGGGAGCGTTCGTCAATCCCATAGGCATTCTTAGAAATTCATATTTGCCGTTATTTATGGAAAAAGATGTTTTTTCAATATCTGATTCCCTCATTAAAATCTGATAGAAACCTGACTCTAAGTCAATGGCCGAGAAATATTTCGCTTTACCTAAATTGGCAAGGATTACTGAAGGATCTTGCATAGGGTATCTATCCGGTATAGTGTTTTCATTAAGTTTCTTAAAGTCTATTACTAATCTATGCTTAGGAGTTCCGTCCTCATTTACTCCCTTCTTTGGTACTACTATTACCGGTGAATTATATGGGCTTTTACTAGGTCTGATTATACCTTCATCTAACATTTTACTTATTTCGTTATTAACGAAATCGTTAACCGAATAAGCGTATGGATACTGCTTGCCATATACCGGTCTATCGTGTTCAGTGTTAATCTCTCCTTTTATATCCGTTCTGAACGGTAACTGTAAATTTATATTGGCATGGTCTTCTTCGATGATAGATACCATTTTCTCTCTGAGATTTTCTAAATTGTCCTCTTTGTAGGTTATTGTGTTATACAATTTCATTTTTTTCAATTCAGAATTTGCATAATTTTGAATGTCGGATATTTCTACGACGGCGCGTTCAGGATTTTTGCATCCCAAACTTTTAAATTGTTTATTGTCGGATAATTCAACGACGGCGTGTTCAGGATTCTTTAATCCCAAACTATTCGAACTTTTAGTGTCGGATAATTCAACGACGGCGTGCTCAGGATATTTTAATCCCAAACTATTAAAACTTTGGATGTCGGATAATTCAACGACGGCGGGCTCAGGATATTTGAATCCCAAACTATTGACGGATAATTCTTCGTCGGCGTGCTCAGGATTTTTTGATCCCAAGCTATATAAACTTCCTTCTACCTTTACTGAATCGCTTTTCATTTCTTTTTCTTCTTCAAAATATTTTTTTATTATATATTCCTTCAACGGAAGGATGGTTTTTCCTTCTATAAAGGTTAATTTGTTTAAAGAAAGGACCTCGTCATATATTAGTTTCTCCTCATTGTCTTTATAACTTAAAGTCCCCTTTCCTGTATCAATAACCGCTCCGATTTTCTTTAATAGGTTAAATCCTATTAGTAAATCTGCCTCCATTCCATCTATTTCATAAAACACTTGCTTTGTGTTGAAAATTGTTATATTATGGAAATATTTAATTATTGAAAACCCATTCACTGTAGCAACTTTCTTATAGATTGGTAATTCATTTTTATTGTCGTAAATTCCTTTTTTTATATAACAGGAAGTTGCTCCCGTATCTATCAAAACTTTTAATTCTCTGTTTATTTTTTTGTCTACTCTTTTTAGGTAGGGCAGACCTACTTCGGGGGCTGATCTAAAAAATGATCCTCCTCAATGTTATTTATCCTCATTGCTTTATTAGCCGGTTGTTCCGACATTTCGTTTAGTTTTCGTTTCTGCGCTGGATTGTCGTTAGACTGATTATTCGGGACTACGTTTGCCCTAAAATGCTGGGCTTGGCTATAATTGTTATTATTTCTCCTAAAATAACCGTTAGTATTCTCCCGATAATTTCTATTGTTATTATTTCCCCTGAATTGATTGCTGTTCTGTCGGTTCCGGATTTGTATAGATTCGTCTACCTCCATTGGTTCTGGGGCCTGATTTTGTTGTCTATTACCCAAGAAATAGGGTTGTCCCCAAGACATGTTATTCCTCTGCAAATCCCTTTTTTGGTCGAATGGTGAACTGTTAGTCCTAGGTTGTCGTTGGTTGAATCTTAAGGTATTAAAATTATTATTCCCTGAATTTCTGGGACCGCTGAATTGGTAGGCAAATTGGGCCCGAATGTTATTAGATTGCAATTCCTGTACCTTTGCTAAGGCATTCGGTAAATCTGGGGGATTCAATGAAAATAGGATTTCAGCAATGCCGCCGTTTAGGCCAGTGACAAAAATGCGTAAGGCATTGTCTCTAATTTTTTTATTTGATTCCTTGGTGATCTCACTGTCCTTTCCGTGAGTCATTATTGTCTTATTTATTAACAAGGTCATTTTCTTGTTAACCTCGTTATAGAAATCTATAATTGAAAGGTTCCCTTGTCGGAGAACGCTTAATTCCTGTTCTATTATGTAAATAGGTCTCTTGTCACTGTAAACAAAGTCAAGCCGTGAAAGTATGGCATCAAAATTTAGAACTGTCCCGTGGTTGGTCAGTGCGTCATGTGCTGGTCCTGTTATTTTGTTTCTCAAAATTGTTAATGCAATATAATATTGCTTACTTCCTTTCTTATATAACTTCACTGCAGTTTCTGCAGCTTCCCTCCATCCTACATATTGGTTTAATCCACCATTAAAAATTGGTAGGGATTCTATTACCTTCAATGTGGTGTCGTCTCTTATTGTCTCGTCTATTGTTTCTGCCTGATAATCCGATACCTGATCGGATTTAGTTTCTATTTGCTGTTTTAAATTTACAATTTGCTCTTGTACTTGTGAAATTTGAAGTGCTATCAATTGTTTGACCAGATCTGCTGTGAGATCGGTCCTTGCTTGAGAGTTAATCATTTTTAGTTTTTCAAAATCTAAAGTTAGCTGATCCACTTTTAATTTTTCTTATATGTTAGTTTTTATAATCTTATATATCCTAATTGAACTTATATATTTATTAATACAACTCTTGCTCACGAAATATCCGGTAGGGGTCGTCCTTCTTAGTTTGGCAGATCTTCGAACGGGTCTTCCTTCTTAAATTTCTTTGCTCAGCTGGGTCTTCTGGGGGTCTTCCTTCTTTGGCTTCGCTGATCGTTTCACTTTCTTTGTATTTTGGTTTTGTCGGTTTTGTTGGTTTTGTTTTTTTAAAAACTTTGGGTTTCTTTGGTTTTTTTTGTATTTACGAATTGCCTTGATTAGCTTTTTGTTTTATTTGTATTTTGCGTTGTATTTGTATTTGTATTTGTATTTGTATTTGTATTTGTATTTGTATTTGTTTTTGCACACCCTAAGCTCCGGTTTGTTTCCTTTTTATCTCACTTTTTTTTATCTATATCACACAGTCACTCCGCGTTTTTAATTTTGAAGGATTTATTCCATTAATTAATTGTCCTTCGGGTTTCGGCACGACGCAACACTTTTATCATTCGGTGCTTTTTAGACAACGTCGCCCCACGTTGGGCGCCAATTAAACAACTGCGGTAGCGGATTGTGTTTTTAAAAAGTTTTTATTTTACTTCGAACTTCACTGATATAGATTTAAGTAGAGGGTCACAAAGGAATTCCGGGCCAAGGGATTGCGCGATCTTAATATTTAGCTAGACTTTGCGGTGTCGCTGCTGGATCAAGACTGATTTGAACTTTCTGATCTTTGCATCGTTGATCCCTTTCGGGAATCGTTTTTCTATAAACATTTCAATTGATTTCGCCATCCCGAGTATTAGATTTCGTCATCCAAAGAGAGAACTGTAAAAGGCCTAAAGTGCAGGATCTGCAGAAAGCCGGGAGTGAGATTGTTTATGAGAAGCCGGGTGTGGGCAAACATTGGTTTTCCATTTAGGCGAGTGTCAAAGAATGGGATTGCGGCGGGGGCGCTTGAGATTGTACATCTTAGAAATCAATTAGGCGGAGGCCCAAGATTGAAATTGTTTTCGTTTTGGAAAACCAAAGATTGTTTACAACTCGTATAAGAGCTCAATGGAATTGGGTACGTTAACTTGTATGAGTGTGGTATGTGTGTGCGCGTGTGTGTGTGAGTGTGTCGGGGGGGACAAACAAAAAAGAGTCCAAAAAATAAAACTCAAATTTTGGCGTGCAAAAACTGTTCCTCAACGGCGCACATTACTCGACAGGACTACGGAAGACTGTGGCGGTGAAAAAGTTTCCATGGCATCCCGGAGAGTCCACAGCAGAGTTCGGCGGAGTCAAAAGTCGTCGTCGTGCAGGAAACCCGACGATAGGACGACTCGACTTGAGGAGAGAGCTTTGCCAGAGCGAAGCTTTTTCCCCCACATTGACTTTCGCTTTCATTCAACATTTGCAGCCCCCCCTTTCCACTGGCAGGACTGGGCCAACAGATAAGTGACGGGCCACAGATTGAGGGGGAGGTACTTTAAAACTATTAAGGGAATTTCCAGCTTAGTATCGGGGGAATAGAGTGCGTCAGATTGTTCATTTATGATATTATAGCAAAGCGTCTATTTAAATTTATCAAAAAGTATCCAAACGACACTCTGGCAATGAGAGCTGAATGAAGGACGAGTCATTTTGTTGGCCCAATTGTGTCTGTAGAACTGTTCCGATCAGAATATATTTGCTCAGATATACAGTACTTTACTCGGTTGAAAGGGAACAAAAACTTTCAAACACACTCTCACAAATTATAATACTCCTAGATTTTTGAAGATGGCATGGTTATAAAATCACCCATATTTTAAATACTAACATTTTCTTTATTTAAATATTCATTTGTATATGATTAAAATGCATGATGTACTTGTGTAATAGTTGCAACTTGTATCGGATTTGCTCCGTGGTATACTTTATAAATGTAATATATGTAACCTACGCGCTTAAATTGTTAATTAATATGTTTTGTAGTTTTGTTTGCTTTGCCTTTCGTTCACTCTGTTCAAAATGCAGAATACTGTTGTATGCTTGTATGATTGTTACATCGAAATTAAGTTACAGTGGGGATAGATGTACTACATTTTTGTTTGTGGGTTCATTTTGTAAGCCTAAAGGTGGGCGGCAATAAATTAAAGGGAGGGAAAGGGTGGAGTTTTATCAAATACGAAAATAAATTATGTTAAAACTTGTAAAAGTGGAAAAGGAAATAAATATTTCCGAGATTATATAAAATGTACGTAGCGAGTGCAGCGTTATTACAAACTTTCGACTTATAGCATACAATGTTGATGGTTTTCCGTTTGATTTGTTTTTTTTTTGTTTTCAGTAAGTAGCAGCAGTGTTTCGATGATCAGTTCTCAGGGTTTCTCGTAGTATTTCGTGGTAACCTATGTGGAGCAGTATTTGTTGTTGGCAGCGGTATACTTATCAGTAGCAGTGTATTGCTTTTGGGAATACTGCCCTCTCTGGCAGCTTCTAATCGTCGATGGTGTACTCGGGCAGCTTCTCGTACTTTTGCTTGGTGGCCTCGTGTGTGGTATCCACCAGCAGGGCGGTGTGCGAGTAGCCCATTGTCACCTGAGGTATTTTAATGCCGTCCATCTTCGGCACCTCCTTGGGCACCGTCGAGGACTTCTGGAACTCTCCAATGCCCAGCTCCCCAAATGTGGGCGAAGCTCCCCAGGCAATCAATGTGTCGTCAGCCGAAATCATGATCGATGTATTGGCACAGCCAAGATCGGTGATATTCCAGCCGGACAAGTCTTGTACGGGCTTCGGATACATGTTGGCCTCGCCCGTCTTCTTGTTTTGGCCAAAGAGATAGAGCAGACCCAGCTCGTTGACAATCAAGCTGAATGTGGAGCCACAAAAGACGCTGCGCCCACCCCGACCCTGGGTATCATAGAACTTCATCAAGCGCGGTACCATCTCATCCTTGGGCTCGGCATGGCCCAGGCGACCGAATCCGCCAAAGCCCCAGCTATAGACACGCTTCTTCGAGTCGATGGCCACCTGTTAATGGATATTATTTGGTTTAAATAATGTACGTAGATAATATAGAGGAATCTTTTATACCGTGTGATTGTTGCCGCAGGCAAAGTCAACGATCTGCACGCCGTCCACGGGCGTAACATGGCCCTCCTTGCTCTTCTCAATGTACAAGACTACCTTCTTGGGCGATGTCTCGAAGTGAAATGACAGCTTGTTGGCATTTACAAAGTACTTGGCATCCGTATTGTGACCCAACTGTCCGTACTCCGGCAGACCGAATGTATGCAAGTTTCCCTTGATATCCAAGATGACCGAAAACTCGGCGCCACAACCTATGCGAATGATGGGTGGACCCCGATAGTTGATCGGAGTGGGGGAGTAGATATTGGCATGGGCATTGCCCACACCGCACTGCCCCGACTTGTTCTCGCCAAGAGCGTACACGGTTCCTGTGTCGGTCAGGAAGAGTGTGTGATGGCGTCCCACAGAGGCCTGGACAATGTTCAATTGCTCCAAGGCCGGAATGATTGTGGGTTTCTCCACCAGTTTTACGTCCGGACTGAAGCCCAACTGTCCGCTGGGATTTCGGCCAAAGCCGAGAGCCTTGCGATCCATATTGATGAGTATGGTGTGGGCAGCACTCGGACCACTGGCAACATACCGATACTGGAATGAAGAAACGCATTCGGAAGGTTAGCTTCTCAGATCTAGGGATAATCCCTGAATAAGCGACTTACCTTCTCCTCTGTAAACCGATGAAAGCTGTACAAGTTGGGGCGCACTTTTGTGACATTTTTGCGATCACGTTTACCGGTCAGATCCCAGGTAACCATGCCGGCCAGAAGCAACTGTCCTGGCGTCTTCTCCAGCGTGGAGAGCAAGTCCTCGGGCAGCTTGCTAGGCGGATCTAGATCATCGTTCGGTATGAGCACCTCCATTTGGTTGGCGGCCGCCTGCCGATTGGCGGCATCGTCATCGGAGTCATCGCTGAATTCATCCTCGTAGTCCGACTCCTTCTTCTTGGGACGCCTCTTGTTGGGACCAGCTCCATTGCCACCTGCCTTGCGCTTAGCGGACATATTCTCAAGTGAAGTTTCAAGTGGAGGGGTTTTCGGCTCTGGCTGCACAATAGCTGTAACGGAAGAAGAGGCAGGCGTTGAGAACCAGAAATTCGGTACGCAGCAAAGCAGCAAGCAGCAGAGCGTGACCCGGCTTTGCTCTCACACGCTCAGCTCTATACGTATATGGTTGTTGGTGTGCGTCTGTGTGTGCGTGATTGTGTGGTGGTTTTTGCAAGAAAAACAAAATGAAAGCCGCTACTGTCTCTGTCAACGACGCCGACAGCAGGAAAAACATTTTCTTCTGCATGATGAATCGTTTTACTTGAATAAAACAAAGCATTGCATTTTCTTAGACAATCATACGGTTTATTTTGCAGCTGTTCATATAAATAGCAATGAATGGCGGCCAAAAACACATTTGAAAAATTTAGCGTCACTTTACAAACACACAAAGACATTGCCAGAATTCACTGCCTGAAGCATTTTCCCTATACTAAGTGTTTTCCCCAACTATTTCGGCGGGCTGGTAATTTATGGACATGCACTATTTATTATCTCTAGACTCACAGTTTAAAACGCGGATTAAGCAATAAATTTCAGATTTCGCAGCGAAATGGCAAACAAACAACGCTAGGCTACAGGGCTGGAGCGCATATATCGAACAGTGCCGATGGATGGCAATAGTATCGGAATATACCGATAAAACGGAACAGATGTCAAATAATTTTTTTTAACAGACTCTGGAACAGTTAATTAACAGTTCGTTTTCCAAACAAATCAATTCTTGGGTTTTCTTCAAATTTTTTCGTATATATTTCTGTACGTCCTAAATCGTAATAAAAGTAGGAATGAGCCATTCTTCAAAAAATAAGTGCGGCGAGGGCGAAGATGGATGGCAGTGGAATGCAAACAACACAAAACTGCTTGTGGATCTGTACGAGGAGCGGTATCTCCTCTTCCAGGATCCAAGAGTCAGGAAGCGCTCCCTTTGGCTAGAGATAGTTGAGGACATGGAGCGGGCCGGATATAAGGGAATATCAGCAGACATCTGTGATCGCAAATGGCGCAATATGCGGAAAACCTACCGCACGTCCAAAGAGGCAATGCTCAGGAGTGGGCGTAAAGGTGTGGCTTGGCCATATTATGACGTCTTTGACAAAATGCATCAAACTGAGGGCCGCCCACAGTCGGTATCAGAGAAAAACTCTGACTCAGATGACACAACATTCAACATTGCAGTGGCGGATATTCTGGCGGCAACCTCTGAGGGCATACCATCCACCACCACTTCCGACGATCTCACAGTGACACAGGAACAGCAACGCCAGCTGCTGATCCTGGAGCGTAGCCGTATTGCAGCCGTAAAAGAGCTGAGCAAGCGCATCGACGAGTCCAATGCCATACAACGGGAGAGGAACGACCTTCTCAGAGAGTTTCTGGAAAAAATATAGTCAATCAAATGTTTGTTAACCAACTAACCAACCAAATCTGAGTGTATTTAAGTATTATTAATAAAACCAGCAATTAAGCGATCGCGTTTTTCTTCTACCGCCATGATATTCTCCAAATCCAGAAGCCCATGCTCATCATAGGGGATTTTCTTGTGGTTTTCCGGCAGCATATCAAAAGCCAGTATGTCATCTTCCATGCCCTCCACGCCCGAGTCCAATATAAAATTGTGTAGCATGCATGCGGCGGAGATAACAGTAGTGCCCAATTCCAATGACGACACATCCAGAGAGTCCAGACGTTTGAAGCGCGATATGAGTGTCGCCAAAGCTCGCTCCGCTGGAGCATTCCACAAGCGTATGGCCAGATTGTACTGGGCATGGCAAGGCGTTAGTTCTCCAACGTAGGGCGTCATCAGATTCAGCAGGAGCGGGTACGTTTTGTCCCCCACAATGTGTCTGTGTTCTGCCATCAGCGGCGTCTGCGTGTGAATGAGTTTCTCGAAGAGGGGACTGGCAAGCAGAATGCAGTGCTGATCATCATTGGGTGCATCGACGTAGACGTCGAGAAATCGACTTTGCGCATCGCAGACAGCCTGAAGGGTCAAAGCCGGGTATTGTTTCGGATTGTCGTCGTCTATGCGTATGGGCAACTTCAGGGGTATGCGGCACTCCTCGATGACGCCCAGAACGCCGGGAAGTTTGCTTATAGAAGAACTACCGACTCCTGCTGCTCCATATTTTGGCCATTGAACGTAGCACGGCATTAGTGCGGAAAAGGCAGACGTGACCCATTTGAAAATCTCATGTCCAGAGCTCTTGGATATGGAATAAATCTCGCCAGCGTCCCGAAATGAGATGCCGCCACCGAGTAGCATCAAAGTGTAGAGCAACTTTTCCGGCAGGGAAACGCTTCCGATGGGCTGATACTGTTCCGCTCCCGCAATAGCTCGACCCACCACCTGCAGCAGTGTCTGCAAAAGGAAATCGTTAGATGTGTACATACTTCATATTTTCGAAGCCCTGCCAGACCTCAAAGGTCGAGCGCTGCATGCGAAATCGCTCCTTAAACTGATCATCCATTTTCCGCACCGAATCCTTATTTTCCTGTTCGTCTTCTTCTTCGGCCTCCTCCTTTACGGTTTCCTTCACGGCCACGTGCTGCGTCAAAGTGCCTTCCAGGGAGACTAGCTGGGCAGCCTGATGCAGAAGATTGGCCTCCACTCCATCGTCCAAAAAGAAATTTAACAAAAATGTTTTCCGGACGTTCATTCTTCTAAAATCAAAACAAACGCCAGTGGGTGGTAACAGATCAAATTGTATTTAACAGAGTGTTTATTGCGCTGTTAAGCGCACTGCGGCGTCTGCAAACATCCATACAAATGCTGTAAATTTTCAAATATTTATTTGAACAAATATTATTAAGAAACATTTTTAATGGTGAAACGTTATCAATTTTCATTAAGCGGATAATACATGCTGTTGGCATTTTGGGAACATTCGGAACACACACACCCATCTATCAGAATTGGATGAGCGGCTGCTTTTGGGTGGCCCGATAAGCCACTATTCCGGGCATCAATTCCTTGCGAAAATGCTCATGGTTTCTGTTGAAATCCTCCTTGGCCTTGGCCTGTCGCCTCTTTTGCTCTGCGCTGTCGATGTGATTGTTGTTGGCGTTGCGCGGTAATACTGTAGGTCTGCCAGCCGTTTCCGAGCTCTGATGATCGATGTAAAAGGCACTGGTCACAGGTTGAGGTGCCGGACGGCGGTGCGCCTTAGGCGTACCATGTGGACTTCCGTTCCCATTGCCATCTGCAAGTGGTATATGTTTATAGCCTTGCGATGAAAATATGCAGCAAATTTTCGAAATTATTTCGGCTAGAGGCATTTTTTTGATAAAGTTTACACAGATAGAACTGGACCGATTCGGACTGAGCCTGATAAGGTGAGAGTGGATAGTGACGAAGAATCTTTGGTTTTTGGAAATGCTCTTGCTCTTACTCTTATCTCTATTCAATGTAACGGTAAAGAGAAAACAGCTGGCGCTGACGTCACCAGTTCAGGGCGTGCGTACCTTGCTTAATCACGAGCTGCTCCTGCTGCAGTCGCGCATTGCTGGAGCCAAAGTACCCATTGACAAATGGCATGGGCGACATGACCACTCCGCTCCGCAGTGCACTTTCGGGCGGCGGCGGTGCTGGACGATTGAATGGATTTGTGCGCCTGGGCGGAGGTTTGGGCTTAGATCCAGTTATGGCATTCTGCGAACTCTCACCCACGTTCCCGAGCATCTCTGCGAAGTTTGTACACAATTGATCATCGTAAATTCTGAGAGACTTTCTGGGCTTACTATTTTTTGAGTCCTCAATCTCCTGCAGCTGCCTCTGCAGCTCTGCCACAATTATCCGTTTGTACTCATAGCCGGCACAGGTCAGTGCCTTCATCCATGTCTCCATGCTCTCCTGATCTTCGGCTGCGAGGATGTAGGTGCGATTGCCATTGAAGGCTATCTCGAAGCAGTAGTTGTCCACTTCATTGGACAGTTCTATGGTGCATCCCTCTACGATAATAAGGCCCAGAGGCTCCTTATCCGTCCGAGCTTCGAAATAAAACAGCAAATTGCCCTTCAGCACAAAGTACCGCCGTTGAAACGCTTTGTTGACCTCGCCCCGCTTATTCAAGAACCCTACGAAGGAGATTTTTGGTGATTAGTAACAGAACAAACAATAAAAAACCACTACTACCTTCGATATCGTATGGCGGCGTTCTCGCAAACACGGACAAATTCTTCTCGTTTATCTTCATGCTGGCCTCGGATGGAGTAGAAACTACATTCGAATTATAAATAGAGTTCACCCAGATAGTTTTCGTCGGTTCTTTTTCGATTTCTTTATTATTGTGATGTGCAGGTAATTGACGCTATTGAAGAACAGCTGTTGGGCAGTGTGGCCACATCCTACTATCGGTCATTTATCAACTTACTATTATTGTCAATCGACGTCACATCGGCAAAGGAAACAAAAAATAAACACAATTAAAGGATGTCGTACTTGCTCACCGAAATAGCATTGGAAATGCTGGGCTACAAGTTCTACGACACCAATGGGACGTTTCATCTGACCAATTTTCAAACGAATACGGCCCTGGCAGACACCAATCCCAACGAGCCTTCGTTGGAAGAATTAATTTACTCCGATGAACCTAGGGTAAATGGGAAATCTACTAAAGCCAAAAAAAAGGAGCCAGCTGCCTCCACAAGCAAGGGTCTTTCTGCTGAAAGTGCTCCGATGCCTCTCAATAATCGACGCACGCCGGCTCGAGCCCTGGCCAAGATCATGGACTACGAAAGTGACAAAATTTGTAACCAAATCCGTTCGCGTCTGGCCAAGTCGATCACCAAGCGCAATGCTGCCAACAACGAGACGTTGCTGCTAGAGTGCTTCCAGGATGAGACGAAAATGATCCAGGAGGATGCGATTGAAATACAAAATTTCCGCTCGTACCTGGAAAATCGTCTTCTACTAGTCGACAAGCGTCCGTACGAAAAATACACCAAGACTTTCGGTCCAGAGTGAATACCATTTCGTGCGATAGCGTAAGGATAGTCATAAGCCTGTACATGTTCAAAGAATATCTCAACAATTGCATTAAAGTGTAATAAAACAGCCATGCATCTAATGGAGCGCACTGTCTTTCCGCTCCATCTGATGCATGAAAATTATCAATAATCGGCTTTATCGTATGCAATCCATCACTAAAGAGTGTGACCATCTAAAGCTTTCTTGTCTCATCAATAGCTTCGATAACTTCCAATCATCGGAAAATTCCCATCACTTCTCATCGCACAACAGAGGTTAGAGACCCCCCACTCCCGTAATATTCGATAATTACAGCATTTTATGTCAAAATTTCGTTTTCCAAATACATAACACTTTTGTCTGTTTAAAAATTGATTTACGTCACTGCCCCTGCAGGCTGCAAACAAGCCTAGTGCTCGGTTGCGAATAAACAAAAGAGAGTCAAACCCCGACAGCGAACTGTGACGACAACAAGGCTTGCATAATGAAAATCTGGACGTCGGAACACATATTCAACCACCCATGGGAGACGGTTACACAGGCGGCATGGCGGAAATATCCCAATCCCATGACGCCCTCAATAATTGGGACTGACGTAGTCGAGCGCCAAGTCATCGACGGCGTTCTGCACACACATCGCCTCGTTCAATCCAAATGGTATTTCCCGAAGTGGACGCACGCGCTGATAGGCACCGCAAAGTCGTGCTTTGCCAGCGAACGCTCGACGGTGGATCCAAAAACCAGGCAGATGGTGCTGAAGACAAATAATCTCACATTCTGCCGGAACATTAGCGTCGACGAGGTGCTTTACTACGAACCACATCCCGCAGATGCCAGCAAAACGCTGCTGAAACAGGAGGCCACAGTAACTGTCCACGGCGTGCCGCTATCGCACTACATGGAAGACTTACTCACATCCACGATTAGCTCAAACGCTGGCAAGGGACGCCAAGGCTTGGAATGGGTGATCGGACTGATCAACACTGAGGTTAAAGGTATTGCTGAGTCAGCCGCACGGGGAACAGATGAGCTGATATGCACTACGAGGCGCTCCATTGACGAAGTCACAGAAAGTGCCAGAAAGGGCATGGATGAGATCAGCGTGCAGGCATCCAAGGCGGCAAAAGCGATGCACATAACATAGGTTTCGATGCAGGGGCTGTCAAGTAAAGCAATTTTATTGTAACCGCAAGATACGCTGTTTTTTTAGTACAATTCGATTGTTTCTTCGAATTCCATGATATATTTTATACAACACACAATTGTTATCAGTCTTGAACTGAAATTGATAAGATTGGCGGGCATAGACTACCACATCCGTGCGAATAGAATAGGAGCTGCAATGCAACAATCCACTAAAAACCTATACTGTCAAACTATTTATTCAAATCAATTTAAGTCTAAGGTTTATAAAATGCCACAGCAAACATGGGAGGAGAAGAGCAAACATTAAAAGCGACAATTTGCATACAAATGCGTTTCAAGTTCAAATGGCTTTAATTATTTCATGTATGGCGTATCGGCAGTGAAGTGACCGCTAAATGTAGCAATTGCCACGATTTTGAATGGCATATAAATAAAATCCGAGAGAGCGGGATGCATTAGTGGTTCCCCCCCACACGTTTTTGGCTCTTTTCGTAATTGTTCTCTTTTATAGCATCTGCTTTAAAGGTATGCACAGGTCGAAATCCAACCACAACCTGTGACGTCGTCAGCCTTATAGGCGCGCCGAATTAATTGATTTGTTTCTGTTGCCACCCCACGTGCTGATAACCGTCTGTCCCACGGAGGAGGATGGTGCAATGGAAAGCTTTTATTTCGTCAAGTGTTTTCTTTCCGTCTGGCTTTTGTAGTGCTGCGCAGTTGGCTATTTTTTATAACGGGTTGCTGGGTTGTTTTGCTGGCGATGAAAGCTAGTAATACGTATCGTCCCGTCTTTTTCCAATTTACCAGATCTAAAGCTGTAATTTTGTAACCTGGCTTCACTTATACTCTTCAATTAATTCAAATAGTTCAATAATTCTACTATTGCCAAATGCCTATTGCCAATATACAGTGGGGTGAGGTGCGGTCTCAGCCATTATGGAATTTCTAAAACTATATCCACGATTAAGAATTGTAAGTTGTAATATAATCCATAAACAAGTTTTAATTCACGCTCAACCTGGTGCGCGTTTGAGCATCACATGAAATATCTGATTCACGATTTGGAATAATTCCAAGCGTTTTCAAGAGTACCCAGCATGTCCGCTTAGATTCTCTCTCAGCTACAACACAACGTGCGCGCGACGCTTACTTTATTGTTATTGTGCTTTAATCTTGGTTAGTTTAGTTGATTTGTTAATTGTTGCTGGTATGTATATCAGTACGATTACGGTTTGTTTTATTGAATTTTACCTGTTTGCAATGGAAAATATGTTGACGCTGGCTTATCAGCGAGCCCCCAAGCAGGAGATGCAAAAACAAGTTGTGACGGCAGTGCATCGACTGCTGCTGCATCGGATCCAATCGGATCGGGTGGCTGTAACCTGATCTGGGAGCGGTGCAGCAGGGCTGCTGTGGAGTTGGAGGTGTCGGCTGTTGATAACCCCCAGCGTAGGCACTGGTATGGTTGTCAACGGCTTCAGGCCCACGATCACTCGCGATTCGTAAAGCAAGGCGCACGCACGCATCAAATAAACCAAATCAATTCTAGACTGTAGTACAATACCAACATATTCTCTTCCAGGACTGCAACATGGTCATTCTACGCTACTACGATGTGAAGGCCTACGATGAAGCCGAGCAGCTGAGTGTTCTTCGGCATGTACAGATGGAGGATCCCAGTGTGATTTCCGTTCAAATGGAACGTTGCTATCACCTGGAGTACACTTCTGAGTTGAACCACTCCATGACGCTGGATGAGCTGCTAATCTGGCTGGTCAAGCAGCCCATGGACAGTGGCAAGAGTCTAACCAAGCAGCCCATCTTGAAGGTGGCCAATAATGAGCGGCAACTTCTCTTGGAGATTGGTCCTCGTTTCAACTTCTCCACGCCATATTCCACAAACTGTGTGAACATCTTCCACAATCTCGGCTACACCGAGGTGCAACGCGTTGAATCCTCGACTCGTTATCTGCTGACCTTTGGCTACGATGGGCCAAGGGAGCTGTCCAAGTATGTGTTGATGCTGGGAGATCGCATGACACACTGTCTGTACACAGCGGAGAATACTCCTAAAAAGAGCTTTGACGAGCAGCTACCAATTTCGCAGGCAGACTGGCACTTTGTTCCCGTCCTGGAGCAGGGTCGAGCCGCTCTGCAGAAAATTAACCAGGAGCTTGGTTTGGCCTTTACCGATTACGATTTGGACTACTATCACGATCTTTTCGGCAAGACCCTGAAGAGGAATCCCACCACTGTGGAGCTGTTTGACTGTGCCCAGAGCAATAGCGAGCACTCCAGGCACTGGTTCTTTCGCGGTCGCATGGTGATTGACGGCGAGGAACAGCCAAAGTCCCTGATACGTATGATAATGGACACACAGTTGCACACAAATCCCAACAACACAATCAAATTCAGCGACAACAGCAGCGCCATGCAGGGCTTCAAGCACGACACCCTGCAGCCCTCCACAGTTTCATCTCCAGGACCGGTTCGTCTGGCGACCGTCCAATCGGACCTTATCTTCACAGCAGAGACACACAACATGCCCACGGCTGTGGCGCCATTCAGTGGAGCTACCACTGGCACAGGCGGTCGACTGCGCGACGTACAAGGCGTGGGTAGAGGAGGTATTCCCATTGCTGGAACCGCCGGCTATTGCGTGGGTTCGCTTCACATTCCTGGTAAGTAAATGAATTTGGAATTGCAAGGATATAGCAAGATTCATTTTAGAAGGCAGATACTGACATATATTTTCACTTGAGTTTTGGTATAAGTTAAACAGATTTATTTGTCGTTTTTCGATTCTTTATCGCTGCCTTCCGATTCCTCACTGTTGAACCATTTGTTGGTAGAGATGGCTATAGCCGCGCCGAAAATGGCTCCACCAATGACACAAAGGGTAGGGAATATATTCAGTGCCGTGCTCTGTTGAGTGGTGCTATGTGTCGGCTTCCGATTTTCAGGCTTTGGCTTTGTTCTATGTTGTCTATCATAGTCTGCTCGAGTCCACTTGTTGGACAGCACGTCGAAGGCAGCTCGTATCTTCTTGAAATGCTCCACAGACTCGGGATGATCGTTCTTGTCCGGATGGTATATCAGTGCCATACGCCTATAGGCCTTTGCGATCTCATCTTCTGTGGCTCTTTTGCCTACTCCCAATAGTAGATAAAGGTCCTGATCCATTTTCAAATTTTTGAATGTATCTGCAAAACGAAAATAAGACACATATTTATATGTACATACATACAATTACCTTTACATTTGTTGCCGATTTGTTGATCTTATCTCTGGTTAACTATTTGTGGAATATATTTTACAATATAATCTGGTCAAAATATTTGCTGTATATACATATATATGTATATACATATATTTTAATCAAATAATGCAGATTAAACTGTGAATTTTAAGCGTAATTGAACTTAAATTAAAACCTTACACGTTTACTTTCTCAACACACATCCGGTTTTATCGATATGTGGTTTTAAGCGATCGACATGAATTAATTGTAAACCAGGCTCAAGATTGACCGTCGCTAATAAATGTTAATTAAAAATTTTAAAAAAATTTCAAAAATGTTCTGAAATTTCTTTTCTTTGCAGGTTATAAGCAGCCCTACGAGACTTCGGCCTTTATATATCCGTCTACGTTTGCGTCACCGCTCCAGATCCTCATCGAGGCCAGTAATGGAGCCTCCGACTATGGCAACAAGTTCGGGGAGCCAGTGATTTCTGGCTTCGCTCTATCTTATGGCCTCAAGAATGCTGCAGATGCCAGCCAGCGGGATGAGTATGTGAAGCCGATCATGTTCAGCGGCGGACTGGGCACCATGCCCGCCTCTATGCGTGAGAAGCTGCCGCCAGCTCGCGGCCAACTGTTGGCCAAGATCGGAGGACCGGTCTATAGGATCGGTGTCGGCGGCGGTGCGGCAAGCTCGGTGGAGGTTCAGGGCTCCGGAGACGCCGAATTGGATTTCAATGCCGTGCAGCGAGGTGATGCCGAAATGGAAAACAAGCTGAATCGCGTCGTGCGTGCCTGTCTTGAGATGGGCGAGCGTAATCCCATTCTGGCCATACACGATCAGGGAGCCGGCGGTAACGGCAATGTGCTGAAAGAGCTAGTGGAGCCAGGTTTCGCTGGAGCCATTATCTTCTCAAAGGAATTTCAGTTGGGTGATCCCACCATTACGGCTCTGGAGCTTTGGGGTGCCGAGTACCAGGAGAACAATGCCATCCTCTGCAAAGCAGAGCACCGGGGGGTCTTGGAAAGGATTTGCAAACGTGAACGCTGCCCCATTAGCTTTGTAGGCGTGGTGACGGGCGATGGACGTGTCACATTGGTGGAAGAGGAGGCTCCAAAGGATATGGAAGAGGCTCTCTCTGCCGTAAGAGGCAAACCAGCTCCATTTGACTTGGAACTGAAGCACGTCCTGGGTGACATGCCCAAGAGGACATATGATTTGACCCGGGAGGCGACACGACTGCAGGATTTGGATCTTCCCAAGGATGTACGCTTGGACGAAGCCTTGGAAAGGGTACTCAGTTTGGTTGCGGTGGGCAGCAAACGCTTCCTAACCAACAAAGTGGATCGCTGTGTCGGCGGATTGATAGCTCAGCAGCAGTGTGTGGGTCCTCTGCAGGCCCCACTGGCCGACTACGCCCTGACCACTGTGTCCCACTTCAGCACTTCGGGCATTGCCACCTCCATAGGCACACAGCCTCTCAAGGGACTTCTCGATCCTGCTGCCATGGCCAGAATGAGTGTGGCCGAGGCTCTGAGTAACCTCGTATTTGTGAAGATAAGCGAACTGGCGGACGTCAAGTGCTCTGGCAACTGGATGTGGGCTGCAAAGTTGCCCGGCGAGGGAGCCAAAATGTACGATGCCTGCCAGGAGCTCTGCCAGATTCTTGAGGAGCTGCACATAGCCATCGATGGCGGTAAGGACTCCTTGTCCATGGCTGCCAAAGTGGGCGGAGCGACAATTAAATCTCCTGGCACTCTGGTCATATCCACCTACGCTCCTTGTCCCGATGTGAAGATAAAAGCCACTCCCGACCTCAAGGGTCCCGCGGCGGGCAAGAACACAGTGCTGCTGTGGATCAACATTGAGGGATGCCTCCGACTGGGGGGCTCTGCTCTGGCACAAGCCTACTCACAGCAAGGCAAGGAATCGCCGAACCTGGTGAAGAGTGATGTCCTGGCCCTGGCCTTTGCTTTAACTCAATCATTGCTAGGACAAGGTCGCATCCTGGCTGGTCATGATATCAGTGATGGAGGTCTTCTCGTGTGCCTCATAGAGATGGCCATTGGAGGATTGAGTGGTCTGGAAGTGGACATAGCCGAACCGATGTCGAAGCTTGAGAAATATGATGTGGCTGCTGTGAAGATTAAACGGCCAGAGCTGGCTCTGCTCTTTGCCGAGGAATGTGGTTGGGTAGTGGAGCTCCTGGAGTCGGATTTGAAGACCGTTCGTTCCATCTACAACGACGCTGGAGTGCCCAACTATTATCTGGGTGCCACCAAAGGATTTGGCCTCGATTCCAGAGTATTAATCAAACAGGGAGACGATCAATTGCTGGGTCAACCTCTGCGTCAGCTATACCGACAGTGGGAATGCACCAGCTACGAGCTGGAAAAACTTCAGTCCAACTCGATTTGTGCCCAGGCGGAATACGATAGTCTGGACTATCGTCACGCGCCGCAGTACAAGGGACCCGCGAATCTGAGCTTCGAGCTGGCTCTAGCCCGTTCTTCCCAGAAGATTCGCGTGGCTGTCATACGGGAGGAGGGCGTGAACAGTGAACGTGAAATGATGGCCTGTCTGCTGAAGGCTAACTTCGAGGTACATGATGTCACCATGTCAGATCTTATAGGAGGTGAGAGATACATACCCAAACGCAGTCTGCAGTAGTTCTACATAATCAAATCTAATTATTTTATGCAGGCTCCGCCACCTTGTCTCAGTATCGAGGTGTGATTTTTCCTGGAGGTTTCAGCTATGCTGATACTTTGGGTTCTGCCAAGGGCTGGGCCGCCAACATTCTGCACAGTCGTCTGCTCCAGCCGCAGTTCGAAGCCTTCAAACAGCGACAGGACGTCTTCTCCTTGGGCATTTGCAATGGCTGTCAGTTGATGACTTTAATTGGCTTTGTGGGCCGTCCAGCAGGCAGCTCGGCTGGCGAAGATCCCGATGTGGCCTTGCTGCACAATCGTTCACAGCGATTTGAGTGCCGCTGGTCTACCGTTAAGATACCAGCTAATCGCTCAATCATGATGGCCAACATGCAGGATCTGGTACTGGGCTGTTGGGTGGCCCATGGCGAAGGACGCTTTGCCTTCCGCTCAGAGAAGCTGGTAGACCAACTGCAGGCAGAGCAATTGGTGACACTGCAGTATGTGGATGATGTTGGTTCACCCACAGAACTGTATCCGATGAATCCCAATGGCAGTCCCCAGGGCATTGCAGGTCTCTGCTCACCGGATGGTCGCCATCTGGCATTGATGCCACATCCCGAACGTTGCAGCACCATGTACCAGTGGCCGTATGTTCCTCCTGGCTTCGAGGTGGCTGCCACTCAGGATGAGAGCCCATGGCAGCTAATGTTCAACAATGCCTACAATTGGTGTGTCAAGTCAAACGATCATTAAACATCACAAACGAAACACGAAACGTATACGAAATACACAACATTCAGATACATTAAATGTATTTATAATCTATTAAATACTATCTTACTAGTACTCTCCATACAGAGTATGTCAACCTATACATAGTATACAATTATACAATGAAAAACCCCAGTGGAAATCAAACCTAATGTGTAATTTGTAACAAGCACTTAAGATAGTTTGCCTTGGCGCCCGGTGCCATCATGTACTTGGAGTTCCAGTCGTGCTCGTTTATGTGCAGCACCTTGTAGCCCATCATCTCGAGATGCTTAATCTTCAACGATTCGGGACCCCGCAAAGCAGTTAGATCGTTCTCACAGAAGGAGTCCAATCTCAGTAGCAATATTGCTACCCTGCAAAAGATCGCAAGTATAAAGTTTTCACATATTTTTAGTTATATAAATATATGCCTACTTGGTTATGCGATCCAACATTGTGACCTCTAGTGGTGGTGCTGGCATAGGTTTCTTATCCCGATCGAAATGTATCACAAAATCGATCTGATAGCCATATGGCGTGGTGTGATTGCAGCGGAAATACTTGTCGTCTGTGAGTAAATTCTTCAGTAAATGTTTCACTTCTCTGCCAAAGGCTCGGGGATGAGGGGACTCTAACATGAATTATTCCTTTTAATCAAAGAATACCTTTAAAAAAATTATATGCATGTATATTTACTCTTGCTGATCTGTGCCTCGATGTAGTTCTGTTGAAACCAGGGCACATTCGCCTCCGGTAAGTCCAAGCAGACAGTGCGATTCAGCTGCATGACTAGATTGAGGACCCTTTCCGGATAGGTTGCCTTCGAATAGCAGACCTGTATCTCATCCTCGATGCGTTGAATGAATTTCACGCAGAATACTTGATTAATCAGCTCATCCGGTATGGTCTTGTAGAAGCACAACGCCAGACAGGCCTGCACCAACGACAGCCCACTCATCTGATCAAAGTCTCTATAAAGAATGTGTTCGTCTTATTTGGTTGAACGATAGAAAGGCTTCCTTCTCACCTTAGTAACACACTGGCAGCCCGTTCCAATGTCTGCAGTGAGGCGGGCGTGTATCCCAGGTTATAGGAACAAGTCAGCACCTTCTCCACGGTGTCGCCTGTGATGTGTTCGTGCTGTTCCGAAACGTAGCCAAACATTGACTCCAGCAGCTCGGGAACAAAGAAATGCGAGGCATTGAAGTTGTACGCCATATCACGAACCACTCGCGAACTGAGATCCTTGCAATGTAGCGTCTTATACAGCGATAGGGCCTGCATATAGACCATGGTGTTCTTAAGGGCTTTGGAATGATAGAAAATATGACTTCTTCTGTATTGTTTTTTATCTATTGTTCCACTTACTTTTCCTATGGCTCAGGGTCCGTATAATGATGCTGAGCTCACTCGCAGTTAGTGGCTCTCGTTCTGCATTGGCCAAATGCCGCTCCGCACATCCAATGAGAATGCTATCCATCGTAGATAGCTGCATGGCCACCAAAGCAGGTGTATCCTGACGAAATCTTAGCTCGCAGGCTATTTGCATCCCCCGACTAAGCACAAAACAATCCTGGATGTCGAATTGCGGAGCCATGGTCACTATTTTGCTCATTAGAATGTTGGGAAACTTCTTCCAGGACATCTGAGTGTGTCCATAGGCTATCACAAAGGCAGCTAAGCGGGCCACCTTGTTCGGCAGCCTGCCAGCTATATCCTCCTCTATTGCACTCATGCACATTCTACTCAATTTCCGCTCCACATTGAAATGGCGATAGGTCCCGCCCAAGTTGTTATTGAAGTTCATATAGCGCTGGCAATGGCCCAGGAATCTAAGGTGCGTCTGCTCCTCTGGGCTGGAGTCCAGTTCTCGGATGACACCCGACCAGTACGTGTTGCAATAAGGCAAATCGGATATTTTCAATGTTCGCAGGACACTGAAGAAGTGGTTGCTCGCATTGGGCAGAAGCCAAGCGGCGTCAGAATATAGCAACTTGTGAAATAGTTTCAGATACATTTCCCTTTGGAGGGGTTCGGCAAACGGCACGGCACAGGAGAGGGCATCTGGAGTGCATTCATTTTCTAGTAATTTCTCTGTAGCCTCTTTCAGTGGCTGCATCAGTTCAGCGGGCTCCTGGTGATGAAGAAACGTACGACAGATGCTCTTTATATCCCCAGCTTCCAATTGGTATAGGCATGGTCGCAATGTCAGAAGGATTTCCCTTATTATCTCTGTGTGACGTTGTGACCACACTCGAATATTCAGCATATGGAGCAGCTTCAGCAAGGCTTTGGGTGTATCACAGCTGAGGACGCCGCGTTGGAGCAGCTCGCTCACTCTCTGCTTGTAGTCCTTGAGCAGCTCCTCGTCGATCAACTGGTGGAGCTGAAAGAGACAAGTGGAGAGCAGACGGACTTGTTCCTCGCTATCGCACTGGGATATGTGCTTCTCCAGATGCGGCATAAAGTTGCGGCACACGAGCGGCGTAAAGAAGTCACGTTCCAAATTGATTCCCACAGACAGGCGGGATAGTGCTGTCAGGGGAACAAGCTCTCCCTGGTCCTTCGTATCAATTGCTTTTAATGCACGTCCCAGGATGGTCTCCACGGTGGATTCACTATTAGGTATATGCATCTTGCGTAAATATAGATAACTGCAGCTTAGTTCATTAATATCCATGTGGGTTATATGAGGATCTATCCGCTGGAGTACTTCTTTGTGAACACGATCTGTAAGAGCATATCTTTCTGGCGTACCCAAGTTCAGATAGTGCAGCCACAGCAGGGAAAGGCTTTCCACCAGATGGTGCCGCTCCAAGGTGTCCCTTGCGATCATCTCCATGAGCTCCTCGCTGCTCTTTGCCTCCCTTAGGCGTATCATGACTGCATCCTCTTTGTTGACCGCCTCTTCTCTTCTGTCCGATAGTCGCCCCTTGGAGTTGGCACTTTCCATCCGCCGGGAGTAATATTGAAGGTGGATCCGATTTGCCGGCAGTGCCACCACTGTGTGTATAGGCGGCTTTGCCCCAATATTGACATGCCTTCGTAACAGCAGTAGTTGACGCATTGTAATACATGTTGCACGTGCTTCCATTGCGCTCGCGGTGCGAAATTAAGTACATTTCAATTAGACTAAGGAACAGTGTGACCGCAGATTTATCGATAAATATAACCGTCCGACCCTCAGAAATATACCGAAACATACCGCCTCATTTTCAAAATATACCGTAATATACTGACGAATTCAAGTTATATTTTACATATTCGTCGTTTTTTGATATTCGTCGAATATTACTAGCTATATAGAACATTTAGCCATGCCCACATAATTTTATACGACATGGCGACAAGTCCCAACTTATTCGATGGAGCCATTAGAGCTCGATACTTTGGCTCGCGGCCGATATGCAAAGCTGTAGAAAGGGGGAGTAGGACATGTTAGTTTAAGAACTTGGGCAGATATCGTTTCTTTCCACTCACCTTGTTGATGGGACACTGAAAGTCTCATGGCCGCTTGCAGCAGTCGGCCTCATCGTGGGCATTGTCACAGTTGTCGCAGGTGGTACCATCGCAGATCAGAGCCTTGTCGCTGCACTCGGCTGACTGTCAGCTGAACTGATCCGCCGGGCAGTAACTTTGTCACTGCGCCAGAAGGCTGTTGGTCGTTGTTGCTCCCGCCACTTAAAATTATCTGGCCGGCTACACGCTGTAGTTTTCCTTGTCCTCCAGTAGCATCAGATGCTTCGGGCACGAGCAGAGATCCTGAGTACTGCATGTCACACCTCACACGGTGCAGCTCCGCGGAACGACCGCTCTCCGTTGACAGTGATCCGCTCCAGTCCGGTCTTGTCGTCCAGCCAGTACACAAATCCTCCCTAGGCGGTAAGGTTGTTCACCTGCGGGGTATGCATGCAAGCAAGGGTTTTTCTGTAGAGAGGGAACAGGAGACAGCACGTGTCCCGAGGTGTCCAATATGGTTGCTTACTTGTTCTTTCCATTGATTCGCTTGCCATGGGCGTAGTAGAACATATCGCACTTGGTCCAGGGCCAGCGCTGAAACTCCTTCCAGCTTATAGGCCAGCTCCACGCTATCATTGCCATCGACTCGGGCCCGAATGATGGCCTGATAGCTGCCGACATCTGTCCAGATGCCGTTTTCGGACGAACCCACCCCCAGTGCAGGTCTGTTGTTCTTCTTCCTTTTGCAATTATTTTTCTATTTAGTCAGCTGTTCGTAGCAAAATCAGAGCTGCAAACTCGATTAAAAGACAAAATTTCAGACAAATGACGGCACCGGCGAAAAACCAGGTAATTGTGCTCCAGCCTGGTTACTCCCACGAGGATGAAAATGATGAGACTGCCATGAGAGCGAACTGCACCTGCACGCTGATCCGCTGCAGAGACGGCCAAAATATCATCGTGGACACTATGACAGCTTGGGACGGCGACCTGTTGCAATCTCTGCTGCGGCACCAAGGTCTGGAAGTCGAGGACATACATGTTGTCGTCTGTACCCACGGACACTCTGATCACATTGGATGCAATTACTTGTTTAAGAAGGCGCGCATTCATATGGTAGGAGCTTGTGCCTCCAACCGTGATCTATACTTTGACCATCTTTCAAGCGGCGACATAAACGAGAAAAAACAATTGGATACAAATGGCGAGGTTGTGGTCAAGCGGACACCCGGGCATACGCTTAGCTGTGTTTCTGTAATCGTGCAAAGCACTCAGCTTGGCGGCACGGTTGGTATTGCTGGAGATCTCTTCGAGCGCCGGGAGGATGTGGAGGATGACAGCATTTGGAGGAACGCAGGCAGCGAGGATGAAAACAGTCAGCGCGTGGAGCGAAGCAAAATGGGTCTTTTGTGTGATCACATTGTGCCAGGACATGGACCGATGTTTTCGTTGACTACCGAAATGCGCGTAAAGTTAAAACGAGACGCGGAATTATCGTAATAAATCGTAATACATTTGAATTTGTAATCGTTTATTTGTTATTTTGGAACAAGTTGACAGTTTCACCGATAGTTTTGCAGTCCAATGACCCATCACTAATTCGAGTGAATTTGCATTAAATTTAGATTTACAAATTTGTTGAACAAACAAAACAAAACAACAAACATACACTACTCGTGTCCATCGCGCAATGGATCCTTCCTCAAGTCTGGCCGACAAGTTGGCATCGAAAACGGCCAGTAGCAACTCGCTGGACAGCAGTTCCAAGTCGAGTTCCCTTGGCTCAAAACACGGGGGCGGCGAAAATGGTGGACTGAGGGACACACCCTTCGCCTACTTGGACGGTGAAGAGGATCAGGATCAGAAAAACGATGTTACTTACGTCTGCCCCTACCGGGGACCCGTCTTCGGAGCATTGACCATAACGAACTATCGCTTGTACTTCCGTTCGCTGCCTCTGAGGGATCAAGGGCCGCCCGTTGTGGTCGATGTTCCGTTGGGCGTGATTGCGCGAGTGGAGAAGATTGGTGGTGCCACGTCGCGCGGCGAGAACTCGTACGGCATTGAGATATTCTGCAAAGATATGAGGAATCTGCGTTTTGCGCACAAGCAGCAGAATCATTCACGCAGAACGGTGTTTGAGAAGCTGCAGACGAATGCATTTCCGCTCTCCTACAGCGGCCGTCTCTTCGCCTTTGCCCATGCCGCGGCCAACGCTGTGAACGGCAGCGGAGGCTGGGACGGCTGGGCAGTGTACGAACCCCTTGCGGAGCTGCGTCGCCTGGGCGTGCCTAACGACATGTGGAGGGCCACCAAGATAAACGAAGCCTATGCCGTTTGCGACAGCTATCCTGCTGTTTGGGCGGTGCCCAAGGCTGCATCCGATGACTTTCTGCGTCGCGTGGCGCAATTCCGTTCCCGATGTCGTCTGCCAGTGCTCTCGTGGATGAACCCCAGAACCCAGGCAACCATAACACGCTGTTCCCAGCCCTTGGTGGGTGTGAGTGGCAAAAGGAATGCGGACGATGAGACCTACCTAAGCTACATTATGGAGGCCAATGCTCAGTCGGACAAGTTGACGATTATGGATGCGCGACCTAGCGCCAATGCCATTGCCAATAAGGCCAAGGGTGGCGGCTATGAGTCGGAGGATGCATACAAGAATGTTGAGATAAATTTCCTGAACATCCACAACATTCACGTGATGCGAGAGAGTCTGCGCAAGGTAAAGGAGGCATGTTTCCCCACTACAGACGACTCAAAATGGCAATCGGCCATCGACAACACCCTGTGGCTTAAGCACATC
Organism: Drosophila persimilis; assembly: GCF_003286085.1. Lineage (NCBI taxonomy): Eukaryota > Metazoa > Arthropoda > Insecta > Diptera > Drosophilidae > Drosophila > Drosophila persimilis. The sequence goes on along the minus strand of NW_020825299.1, from coordinate 4,565 downwards.
AGATGCGTCCTGGCCGGAGCTGTGCGGATAGTCGACAAGGTGGAGACCATGAGCACTTCGGTGGTGGTGCACTGCTCCGATGGCTGGGACCGCACGGCGCAGCTGACTGCGCTCTCCATGCTCCTGCTGGACCCTCACTATCGCACTGTTCGCGGCTTTGAGGTGCTCATCGAGAAGGAGTGGCTGTCCTTCGGCCACAAGTTCCAGCAGCGCGTTGGCCATGGCGACAACAAGCATTCCGATGCCGATCGCTCGCCGGTTTTCCTGCAGTTCATTGACAGTGTGTGGCAGGTGGGCCAGCAGTTCAACAACGCCTTCGAGTTTAATGAGCATTTCCTTATAACCATTGTGGATCATCTGTATTCATGTCGATTCGGCACCTTCCTTTGCAACACGGAAGCCGAGCGTGTGGCCGAGGGTAAGTTCGTTTCAACTTATTATATACATCATTATGGAGGACATATTTCTTGCAGATCTTAAGCACAAGACTACATCCCTTTGGACGCACATTAACTCCTCGTTGGATCAGTATTTAAATCCCCTATTCCCCTCGTTCACGCACGGCGCTGAGCTTGTATTGCGCCCCATTGCCAGTGTGCGGGCCGTGCGGCTATGGAAGGGTCTATACTGCCGCTGGAATCCGGGACTGTGTGCACCCCAGCATGGGTGCCAACGCACACGCGAGCTGCTCTCCAAGCAGGATCTTCTCTTCAAGCATGTGAATGAGCTGCGGCTCAAGTCGAATAATCGCAGCAACAACATGCAGACAACGACGCGACTGGCATCGCCAATGCATTAATAGTATTCTTTTATTATTCCTCTATACATATAATCTTCTAAATATATATTCAATGTGACCTACGAGCACTATTCCAAATATAATCAAAATAAGGTTAAACTTATCTCGAATTATAAGGACAGCTGCTGCTTTCTAATGTTTATGTTGGCGCCCCACCCCCTCCCTCCAACTGTTGCATGCAGCCAGCCTGTTTTCATTCATAAAATCAGTTTCCAGCAGGCGCCTGCGCCTTGGACTACGCACAGGCCCCCTCCCCCCACACAGTCCACAGTCCGAATAGTCCGTAGCCTTTTGCGCCAAAATTAAAATCACATTGCTTCAGTACGTTTTCGCACGTTCATTAATGCAGTCGTGCTTGGCAACGGATGATTACTATTGAGATCTGTTCAGATTAGTTTGTTTAAAAATGTGATTTCTAATATGTACTCGTATAAATAGTGTCCAAAACTATGCCTAGTTGGTACCGTGTGGTGGTGTGGCTTTGGTGTTTTAAGCTGTTGCCATGGCAGGACAGAGGCTGGGACTGCGGCTGGGGCTGGAGCTGGAGCTGGAGAGGTACTCGTGGTCATTGCCTGTCCACCGCTTCCCCGTCGGTCGCAGGAAGGATGTTTTGCGTTGTTCGACAGTTTGCGGGAGCAGCACCAACACCTGGCGGGGGTCATCCCCGGGGATTATGTCCTCAGGTTCCACATAATGCATGAGCTATTCAATTATTGGACATTGCTGGACGCATTGCCAGGCCAGACACGTTTGCTAAATGCGCGCACGGAATGGATTATTTGGTGTCAACACAACACGCATGTGGCCTCGCTGCGTGGCCTGCTCGAGCAGCTCCACAGCCAGGACCCAATGGAGGTGAGTTGTCCTTCCTCCTGGGATTAAACTATGCTCAATATTGACTTTCAGGCTGCCTACTACGGCCATGCCTTGTACGACACGGAGGCCACGATTGTGCATCATTTTGCACACTACAAGAATCCCAGATGGTTCCCGTATCCCCTGCTCAGTGCCGGTGTTGTTTTCACAGGTGTTCTGCTGCGCAGGTAATGCCTTCGAGACGGTGTTGCTTTGGCTACCATCCATAACTCATAATGAAACATCCATTAACACAGGCTGGCGGAACTTGTTGCTCTTAGTGCCCAGAATGCCACCCGGCACAGTGAGTTCGCCATAGACGCCTCTCATGAGCTGGCCCGCTTCATATTCGACAACTTAACACCTGACACGGACCGGGGGCTAAAGGAGGACCCTATCGGTGGCCCCGAAGGCGAAACCTTGGAGCGGAAAATCATTTTGAAAACTGCTGCCTACATTTGTCCCACTGCACTCCTGCACTCCTCCCCCGAGACGGGAACGAGCAAGCCCGTTCCTTGTTTGTTATATGCAAAGCCAGAGATGTTTGCTGTCCTGCCATCGACTTTGGAGACTCGCCTGCAAGGGGTAAGTTTATTTATGCTGCCTGTACGCTTCCTGTTTCCCCGTTAGTGATTGTGTGTGGATTTAACATACCATTTCTAAAGGGGGCTTTGATTAAGATGAAGTCTCCGATTCTGCTTGCTATTTTGTCAATATTTCGATTCCCTTATTTGTTTTTGCACCTCTGCACATCAGGCAGCGAGAACATATTGTGCTTTCTTTTCTGAATTCTTGAATTTCAAAGCACTCACAAGTACATTCCATTCCATTGGGTTCCTCCTCATAACAACGGACTCATAACACGACGAGCACCCCAAGCAATTAGCATTTGAAACCTCTATAACCATAAATTCTCTATCAACTTCAACTTGATTCCGATTCTCTACTGCACTCCTGTGCCACAGCAGGTGCACACAACAGGATCGCACATCTATTTTGCAATCAAGACCTGTGCAAAATTCCATAAGGAACGTATACCAATCATCGAACGCACCTGGGCGACCGACGCCCGGCACCGTAGATACTACAGCGATGTGGCAGGTAAGCGGCCGTTCCGTCCGTCGCCGACGACTGTCCCCCCGTTGACAATGAGAGGGCAATTAAAGCAAATGAGGGTGATGCCGGAAGGGGAAATGGCAGCCATCGTTGTACAACCCATACGTACATACATGCGAATATTTACCCATGTGTGCTACGTATGTACATGTGTGTGTGCGTGGGGCATTAACAAAAACACGATGAGGCGGAGTGACAGGCACACAAAAATACACATACTATCCACACTGGATCTGTGCTTTTCGGTCCTCATCTGCTCGTACGAGTATCCCCAATGCTACAGTTTTCCCCCATCGCAGCATCACCCTTCAGCGAGCAGTCGAACTTATTGAATATTCATTGATTGACTTTGTGTGTTCCCTCCTGTCTCCTGTCTGTCTCCTGCCCCCTGGCTTCCTCTTCCCACCCGCACTCCGTGCCATCGCACTCCGTGCCTGCTTCTCTAAACCGCAACAGAAGTCGGCATACCGACAATCAGCACTGGGATACCCAATGTTCAGACTGGACATTGTGCCAAAACATTGGCAATTTTACAATTATCCCTCAAGGATATCATCGAACAGAGGGACATACGCTGGCTCATGCTCGTCGATGATGATACGCTGCTTAGGTAAGTCACTGCGGGAGCCGTTGGGGTGGGCTTATGTATGCCTATTACCACCGATGGGTTTGATTGTTAGTTGATCTACTAGCATTAGAAAGATAGTTTGATATCAAAAGGAAACCCAACATTAATTTATGGTCTAGGGCTGGAGGTTCTTCTGATTGGGGCAAAGAAACAAACATACTCGTATGTCCTTAAATTCACATTACAATACACATTCAGATTACTTTAAAAGATTCTTTTCCATCGATTTAAGTGCAGAACACCACTCAGTCGATCCTCCACCTTGACTCTCAGTTGAGATATTTTTATTTTCCGGCTTAATCGCATGACGGCGCATTCAATTAAAATATTTGTATTGATAAATCGCACTCATCCTTCCAACTGCAATTCCCTTTGCTCTCTCTCTCATCCGCACATGCCCTGCAGCGTGCCTCGGCTGAGCGCCCTGCTGAATGGCTACAATCACACGGAGCATATCTATCTGGGGAACGCTACGGGTATCGTCTGTACGCCCCAGATGGCTTCAACTACCACACGGGAGGAGCGGGAATTGTGCTCAGCCTGCCCCTGGTGCGGCTCGTGCTGGAGCACTGCAGCTGCCGAGTGCCAACGCCCCGGATGACATGATACTGGGCTACTGCCTGCAGGCACTCGGAGTGGTGGCCTTGCCAGCCGCCGGGCTGCATCAGGCCAGGCCCCAGGACTACGCCAGGGAGCTGCTGCACCTTCAGCCGCCCATTCCTTTCACAAGTTCTGGAACACGGAGCCGGAGCACACGTATCGCAGATGGCTGGGTGGCTCCGGCGGCAATCAGAGTGTGCCTCAAGCGACTGACACAGATCGTGTGACAGTGGCAGGGGCGGTGGCCCATTGCCCCCGCTTGGAGGACGACTGCAGTTGCCCGGTCTTACCGCTGCCTGGGAACGGCTGAGAAGCATTTGGACCTGTAGTCTGCTGAGGTGAGTACTAATTATTATAAAAACAAATTCAATCCGGATGGAGTTTGCTCTGCCGCTGACAGCTGAACAAAGTTGCCACCGCATCCAAAACCAATCTACTGCCAGCCATCAAGCGGCTGCCAAGCACACGAATTTTCATTTTCTACAAACCGAAAGAAATTTGCAAAAAAAAAAAAACAAAATATATAGAAAACTTGTCAGGTGTCGCGTCTGGAAGGGCCCGTGTACT